>NW_027457062.1:172500-185000 GCF_040206685.1 Ascaphus truei
GAATAGCATGGACGCGTTTCGTCCAGAGACTTAGACTTGGAGTGGGGGTGCGTCGGAGTGGGGGTGCTAGGCAGGACCCCTGACAGATGTTCACGTAACTATGCTACCCAGCACTGGTGCAACTAATCTTTGGACTGTGACACTCTATTTTTTCATTATGGATACTGACAACACACACAAGGTTATCTAATAGGTGTTCATCAGGTAATTTTCCATACATGCTATTCACACACTTCATTGCTCTACACATCTAGTGACTTCATCCCATCATGCCACCTTTTTCCTTCAAGTGATTTATTTGTGCTGTTGGTATTGGTTACATAATTGTATGCTCAAGCAGATTCATGATGGTTTAAGATTGTCATTTATATTTTGACTAGTCACTTCATTGGTGTGTAGTACGTATTATCTTTAGCTTTGTATAGGTGCCTGTGAACCCATTAAGCTGTTGTGATTTATTCTGACCTATCCAAGTGTTTCTTGAGTCACTATCCATTTTCATGTTAAGGGTTGACAATTTGAGTCATTCCCTAGTTTTGCCCACTTGTGTCTATGGGTAGTACCCGTGACAGGGGTCCTAGCCTTTTTTAAGTGTTTTTAATCATGTACTGTTTACTTATCCTTTTTTGCACTGTGTCAAATAAATAAAATACTATATGTTAATCTGCATACCTGAGTGCTCCCATACGGGTTACTTTTTTCTCTTTTCACTCATATATATATTGCGCGCGCACACACACATATAACGTTTTATCCAACTTTTTCATTTATCATTTGTAGAGAAAATGAACATTGTCGCCAGAAGCGCTATTTTTTCAAAATGTAACATCTCTACTAGTGTAAAATGATACTTCATATAAAGCAGGTTATGGGACCCAGTATAAAATGACTATAATGTCTCTTATCACATCCCAGTATATGGATACTTTCTATTATCACAAGCTGCTAACATGTGACAGGGCTCAGTGTCTGAGCCCAGAATGTGACATACTGAACATTCTCATTCTAAATTTCAAAAAATATTGTGTTGATTTCTGACCTGACTGCCGTGGTTACAGCTCAACCACTCTGTTCTACTGCATGTCACCACTTTCTGCCACAACCAGCTGACGGTGGATCTGCAAGGAGTTCAACGCTCATTGGCATCACATCTGTGGCTTGGTTAACGTATCATTTCTCCAGCTTTTTATTGTATTGTTTTGAAGTAGATTATATTTATTTAGTTGAATAGATATTTATTTAGTTTAATAGATATTTATTTAGTTAAATAGATTATATTTGTAAGTTTAATAAGTTATATTTCTTAGTTTAATAAGTTATATTTCTTAGTTTAATAAATTATATTTCTTAGTTTAATAAATTATATTTCTTAGTTTAATAAGTTATATTTCTTAGTTTAATAAGTTATATTTGTTAGTTAATAGATTATATTTGTTAGCACAGTAGATTATATTTACTAGTATTTAAGTCTCCCCCTCAGTGCCCCATTAGGACCCGTGGGCATATTTCACATCTTTTCGGAGTCGCTTATTTTTTAGACCCTCGAAGCCGAAACCTAAAGGGGTCAGCTAAGAAAGTCCGGATCAAGAGGAGCCGCACAGTTTAAAGACAGAACATTTCCAAGGGAGATGGAGACAATTTGGGTAAGATCTGATTAAATGACAACCTTTGGGGAAGGAAAGGGTGACGCGGGAGTGTAAGAGGGGGGTGAGAGAGCAAGGTGCTGTGTCAGATTGGGGCAGAGCAAGAGAACGCAAAAATGATGGGGATTTGCTGCACACTAAAAAAAACAATTAGTCATACTTTTACCGGTGCCCCGTAGTCTCAGGGAAGACCGGCATTTCGTCCAATGGATACAATATGATTGATGGAAAAGGGCACACGGATTTGAATAAAAAAAGATAATTTATTGTGCCACAGACTACAATGTTTCGGCTGCTGGCCTTTCTTTATTGGCTTTAGTGGGTTTAGCCACTTTACCTGAGAAAGGCCAGCAGGCTGAAATGTTGTTGTCTATGGCAATGCAAGAGAAAACAGGTTGGAGGGGTGGGTTCTCGCAAGGTCGCCGACCCATGGGTGAGTGTCCCCGGTGGCAACTAGTCCTGGACCCCCGGAAAGCTGTCTGTGGCCCATACAAGCTGAGTAACATGTAGAAAGGACACATGTATGTTCAGAATGAGTTAGCATGGTATTTTGAGAGGCATCATAGCAGGTCAGTGCAAGTCAGTGCAGAGCACTGCAAGGTCAGTCAATATGAGGAAGGGTCCGATGGAGGAGTTGGAGGGTCCCAGAATATCTCTTAAAGCAGGGGTGCGCAAATCGAGGGGTGCGACATTTTCTTGGGGAGGGGCTCGGCGCTTACAGTGGCCCCTCGCTCTTCCCCACAGCATTTAAATTAAATGCCGGAAATCGCGCGCAAGGCCTCTGTAAGTTCCCTTTCCTTGTCTCCGGCGGCTTCTGGAGACAGCAACGTGGCGTCACATGATGTGGCATTGCCATAGCAACGTGATATCACATGACGTCGTTACATCAGAACGTCGGAGACAAGGTGGGGAGGGTGGAGGGGGGAGCAGGGGAAAAAGGTTGCGCAACCCTGTCTTAAAGCATTGTCTTGCATACAGATCAGAGGCGAAGAATGGATATGGATATCCGATGTTAAGGAGGAAATAATACTGAGATCACTACCGCTAAGACCGATTCGATGGAAGAAGGTGAGTGATGAAATAGCCGTCACTGTGTAACTCTTCCAATTACCTGCAACTTCATGCAAAGAAATAGCAACGCTTGTTTTTAACGCATTAAGCGCCTAATGGGGAATTCAACTGCTGAGAGTTTAAGGGAGTTACTCACCAAACTCAGCGACGTTTCTGTGTCTCTGTGATAACTCCCCCAGGACATGCTTGAAAACCAGAGGTAACTCAATGTATTTTTGATAAATAGAAACATGACCTTCTGGGGAAGGGTATATAATGGGTACTGGGCCTGGTGAGGTGGGTATAACGGGTTCTGGGCCTGGTGAGGTGGGTATAACGGGTACTGGGCCTGGGGAGGGGCGTATAGCAGGGTACTGGGCCTTGGGAGGGTTGTATAACTGGGTACTGAGCCTGGGGAGGGTTGTATAACTGGGTACTGGGCTTGGGGAGGTGGGTATAACGGGTATTTGCCCTGTGGAGGGCGGTATAATGTGGTATTGGGGAGGGGGTATAAGTGGCACAGGAGCTCTTGCGATACAGAGTATCACTGTCCCTGGTTACAAACACTTCATGTCTCCTGCAGATCAGGACACGCACGAAGGTGGTGCCCTTTGTGCCACCAGACGACGAGGCGGGCTACGAGGCGGACGACGAGGCATACGATAAAGCGGGCGTCAAGTGGTGCGAAGAGGTGGGCTACAAGGCGGCCGATGAGGCAGACGACGAAGCGGATGTCAAGTCTGGCGACGTGGTGGACGATGGCCTAGGAGAATACGAGAGGTGTGGACGGATCTGCTGCTTCACCTTTTTTAGGCGGAGGAGAAGACCCCGGGAGCAGGTAGCAGAATACGAGAGGTGCGGACAGATCTGCTGCTTCACCTTTTTTAGGCGGAGCAGCAGACCCCGGGAGCAGGTAGCAGAGGAGCCAGGGCGTAGATCCAGGGGTATTCTAGGGGCCCTGAGAAGTTGGTTTGACCGCAGGAGAGGCAGATAAGATCAGGAAGGCTGCGGGAGGGGCAGGTACTAGAGGGAGATTGGGATATTGGGCGTGAGAGGGTGAGAGAGAACAAGGAGCAGGGCCGGAGCACGGGTTTCATGCGCCCCAGGCGAAACTTAAAATTTGTGCCCCAGTTGTATAAAAAATAATAAGATAAATAAAATAATAAAATAAACAGTGGCGTAGCTATCGGGGCTGCAGGGGGTGCGACCGCACCCCAGCGCGACGCAAAATAAAAATAAAAGGGCGCCAAAATACTGGATAAAAAAAAGAATAATAATTTTTAAAAAAAGATAAATAAATTAGAAATAATAAGAGGAAAAAATAATAATGATTATTAATGCGCCCCTAGGACCTTTGCGCGCTAGGCGACCGCCTAATGGCCGGCCGGCCCTGCGAGGTATGCGGGAGGAAAAGGGGTGAATGGGATAGATATGTAGGGGGATGGGGGAGCAGGTGAGTTATACACAGGGGCACAAGGGCCCCATCACCCGCATCTCTATATACTGAGTGTGCCCCTGTGTATAACAACGCTGATCTGTGCTGCTCCATCTGATCTCACTGCGCAGTGATCCAGGGACCATCCGATCGCCATTTAATGGGGTCAGGAAGGAATTTTTTTCCCCCATTGCACAGCAGGGGTTATGTTTTGCCTTCCTCTGGATCACAGCAACAAACAGCCCTTTGTGCATGAATTATCAGTGAGATCTTTATACACCCTGCATTGGTCTTCACTCCTTTGCTGCCGGAGGGGCCTGCAGTGCATTGCTCTGCGTGTTACTATATCGCTCTGCAATGTGCTGCAGGCCCCTCCCAGCAAAGAGATTAATTATTTCAATAAAATACTCTCTTTAATCCAACCTATGTGTAGTGTCTTTTCTATCCGTTGTATCTATTGCTAACAGCTCAGTGATTCTTCCCCAGGTCGCTGCACTAGTGTCACACTGCCAAGCCGGGTGTGAGGGAGATTTATAGGGTCACATATACACTTCTGCCAAAACACGAGTGCAAACAGGGAGCCCCTCTGATCTCATATCTTTTATTACACAAAACGGTATCTAAAAAGGTAAAAAGAACATACATGGGATTCTGCTACAAATATCTCTCTAATTACAAACCAATTAGCAAATCATTCAGATTAGAGTCGAGCGAAAAGAAAGGGTTAAGTATCTCATGTACAGTATATGCAGTGCAGGCTATTCTGCGCATTACATGCAGGGGGCAAAGGTTAGGAGATATAAGTAATGCTGATCTCAGAGCTGACCGGCTGACCTGCTCTACCGGCTGACCGGCTGATCTGCTCTACTGGCTGACCGGCTGACCTGCTCTTCTGGCTGACCGGCTGACCGGCTCTACCGGCTGACCGGCTTCCCTTCTTCCAGCTAACTGACCTGAATTGTGGCCCCTGTATCTCCCAATTAAACGTTTTATTGGCATATTCTTGTTTGACTCGTTCTATACAGACATTTTCTATACATTCATTGTGGGATTTGATAACATCTGTAAGATCTCTCAGAACATCACATTCTGTACGTTTGTGCTGAATATTTTTCCATTCTCAATTTACTTAGGGGCCTTTGCAGAGAGCAGCGCTGGAAATAATTGGAATTGGTAATAAATTGTACCTGTAATGGCGTGATTTTATCTCCATATGCAGAAAGGTCAGAAAACTGCATTTAAAATCATGCTTGATTATGGAGAGTTTCAACCGGCGAGATGCGCGCTGGTGAAACATGTTTGAAAAAAAGCGCGATTTTTTTTCTTCTTTTCACTCTCGCCGGTGAGCTCCAGTTTCCTGCCAACTTTTGTTGGCGGAGCTAATTCTAGAATTTCTCTCCATTTTAATGGCGCGAACAGCCGCTAGATGGCGATCGTGCCTTTCTGCATACGGCCCTTTTCAAAACTGGCGAGATTTTGGTTCTCGCCAGCCGTGCGGCGAGTTCTACTAAAAAAAAATAAAAAAATGGCGCTTTTTACTCAACTCGCCATTTCCAACCTTATTATAGCCATATAGCGCTAAAAAACGCCGAAATTTCCGTTCGCGCTGCTCTCTGCATAGGCCCCTTAATATTAGTTTTTGGCTTCAATTATTTATATCGAGCCCAAAATACCTTTATACAGAATGCTGTTCCCTTTAGCCCACAAATGCTGCTTCATTAAAGCCCAGGGGTGGCACTTTGTGCATTCTCAAACTTTTAGGCAACATCCCTAATTTCCAAAAGTGGGATAAAATCTGTGCATATTTAAATGGTTAATTTTTCCATTTTTCCATTGTGACAAAATATCAATTTTCTCACTCAGACTCCTAAATCCCTCCCCAAATATATCCGTTTCACATAAAAGTGTGTGCGCGTCTCCTTCCGCCTAACTGGCACATCGTCATTACGGGCGCCACTCCGTGTAACTCCACGCTGCCCTCCAGTGGCAAAAGAAATAAGATACATTTACTATACTCGTCTGGCAGCTGCTCCCGTATAAGGTGGGTAACTCTGTATTAGGGGTCTTGGTAGAGTATATTTTATACGTATGTCAGTTAGATAGGAATATTATTTTCTCAACGGGTTATTGTGAGAGGCCTTAGATCTTATCCTATATGCACGCAGCCCTCGCCTCTCTGACCTTGAACACGTACTTCAATCTGATTTTTTGAGACTTGAAACTGGATTTCCCAAAACAAACTGATTTTAAACACTGACAAGACTGTAACAATGGTATTTGGGACCAGAGCTAAATTGCTAAAGCTACCAATGACAGAGCTTCAGATAAAAACCAGCTCTAATACCATCCTAGCCCCTGTTACTTGTTTGAAATATCTGGGCATATAGTTCAACTCCCATTTAACATTTGGGTTGCACATTGATACCCTGACATCCAAATCCTATGCCAAACTAGGTGTACTTTACAGGAACAAATCCTCCCTAAGGCCCTCATGCAGTAATCGCCTACAGCGATTCAGTAAGCCCAGAGAAGCTGGCGATTAGAGCAAAAATAACCGTTTTTTGTTTTGCCGGAAAATAAATAAATAAATAAATAAAATCTGCAGATGCGCGGTGATAAGCCACTTTTCGGCACTGATCGCCAGTTTTTCAAACACGCTCAATTCTATAAGCCCTGATCAGCTTATTGCGGCTGATCTCCACTTTAAAATTGCTGTTTCTTCTCCAAATTGTCCCGCCACAAAAGTTGGCAAGAAGGTGGGGTGAAGCTGCGATGAAAATAACATGCATGTGTCCCAGAGCTGATATCCATTGATATCAGCACCAGAGACCCCCGGCATGAATCCCATGCATAAAAAATGCATTTACAGGCAACTTCATTACCGCCAAGGCAATGAAGGGGTTATACACCCGTGCCAGGCTTATTGTGGGTAGCGGGGGTGGGAGGAGGTGGTATTTGGCCCTGGCTGGGTGTTTAGGCCTTGCCAGGGGGTTGGGGTTGACTTAACCTCTTCTTTAACTTAGCGGTTAATACCGCTAAGGTAATGAAGGGGTTAACCCCTCCCACTACCCCCCCACCCAGTAGGCCTAAACACCCATCCTTGGGGCCAATACCCCGTTCACCCACCCCCGCTACCCACAATAAACACAAATACACATAACAGCCCCACTGGCCACCTCCTAGGTCCCTAATAAACCATTACAATATTCATAAAACCATTATTTTGTTTACACCCAGGATTATTACATGGGGTTAGGGCTATGTTATTCAGTGAGGGGTTGTATGTTTGTATTCGTAGGGACAGGCAAGGCCGGAGCCAGATGGGGTTCTCCTGCCTCTGTCCTCCCTGTCTCCTGACCCTTCCTGTAGCCGGACAAAGAAGAAGAAGCAGGCACACGGTCTTACTCAAAGGAGGTTTAATATGCCATAAAGTCCAACGTTTCGGCAGTCAAATACAGCCTTTCTCAAGGTGAAGGCTACCAAACACAAGAAAACAGTCACAATATATACCACCCCCCCTGATACTCACCCCTCCCGGCTCTGCCACATAACCAGGATGCTGACGCCCACCTGATGACGTCAGAGCTACCACATGGCGCCCCCTAGTGACGTCTAGGTCTAAATCCCTGGCAATACAGCATAGAGCTGTCTTGGAGGACTGCAGCCTCAGCCACACCTCTCCCCAGACTGAACACTCCCCCATGTGTGGCTGTGGCTGCAGTCCTCCAAGACAGCTCTATGCTGTATTGCCAGGGATTTAGACCTAGACGTCTGACGTCACTAGGGGGCGCCATATGGTAGCTCTGACGTCATCAGGTGGGCGTCAGCATCCTGGTTATGTGGCAGAGTGGGGTGGGGTTGCATCCCTTGTTTTTATGACTTTCTAATAAAGATAGATTTTTGCCAGACCTGCCTCTTCTCTGGATCATGGTGCGCTGCACTTTCTCTAGGGCAGGCCTGCACAACTCCAGTCCTCGAGGGCCGCACACAGGCCAGGTTTTTAGGATATCCCTACTTCAGCACAGCTGGCTCAATTAGTGGCTCAGTACGACTGAGCCACTAATTGAGCCAGCTGTGCTGATTTAGGGATATCCTGAAAACCTGGCCTGTTTGCGACCCTCAAGGACTGGAGTTGTGCAGGCCTGCTCTAGGGTATGGGAGACTGCCTGACGGGTGGCTGGGTTATGGGAGACTGCCTGACACTTTTATGGGAGTCTGCCTGACACTTGGGTGGGTGGGAGACTGTCTGACACTTGGGTTGACTGCCTGACACTTTGACTGCCTGACACTTGGGTGGGTGGGAGACTGCCTGACACTTGGGTTTGACTGCCTGACACTTGGGTGGGTGGGTGGGAGACTGCCTGACACTTGGGTGGGTGGGTGGTAGACTGCCTGACACTTGGGTGGGTGGGTGGGTGGTAGACTGCCTGACACTTGGGTGGGTGGGTGGGTGGTAGACTGCCTGACACTTGGGTGGGTGGGTGGGTGGTAGACTGCCTGACACTTGGGTGGGTGGGAGACTGCCTGAAACTTGGGGGGGTGGGTGGTAGACTGCCTGACACTTGGGTTGACTGCCTGACACGTGGGTGGGTGACTGACTGCCTGACACTTGGGTGGGTGGGAGGGAGACTGCCTGACACTTGGGTGGGTGGGAGACTGCCTGAAACTTGGGGGGGTGGGTGGGAGACTGCCTGACACTTGGGTGGGTGACTGCCTGACACTTGGGTTGACTGCCTGACACGTGGGTGGGTGACTGACTGCCTGACACGTGGGTGGGTGACTGACTGACACGTGGGTGGGTGACTGACTGACACGTTAGACTGCCTGGCACGTGGGTGGGTGGGTGACTGACTGCCTGACATATGGGTGGGTGACTGACTGACACGTGGGTGACTGACTGATACGTGGGTGAGTGGGTGAGTGGGTTGGTGTCTGTATACATTCTGTCACTGATACACACAGACACTGGGAGGGGGCAGTCACACACACACTGGGGGGGCAGTCACACACAAACACAGAATGGGAGGGGGGCAGACACACACACACACAGAATGGGAGGGGGGCAGACACACACACACAGAGAATGGGAGGGGGGCAGACACACACACACACACACACACACACACACAGACTTGGAGGGGGCACTTACACACACTGGGAGGCGGGCAGTCACACTTGCACAGACTGGAAAGGGGAGCAGTCACACACACACAGACTGGGAGGGGGCAGTCACACACACACACACACACACACACTGGGAGGGGGGCAGTCACACACCCACACTGGGTGGGGGGCAGTCACACACCCACACTGGGAGGGGGGCAGTCACACACCCACACTGGGTGGGGGGGGGCAGTCACACACCCACACTGGGTGGGGGGGGCAGTCACACACACACTGGGAGGGGGGGCAGTCACACACACACTGGGAGGGGGCAGTCACACACACACTGGGAGGGGGGGGGGCAGTCACACACACACTGGGAGGGGGGGGGGCAGTCACACACACACACTGGGAGGGGGGCAGTCACACACACTGGGAGGGGGGGCAGTCACACACACACTGGGAGGGGGGGCAGTCACACACACACTGGCAGGGGGGCAGTCACACACACACTGGGAGGGGGGGCAGTCACACACACACTGGGAGGTGGGGCAGTCACACACACACACACAGACTGGGAGGGGGGCAGTCACACACACACTGGGAGGGGGGCAGTCACACACACACAGACTGGGAGGGGGGCAGTCACACACACACTGGGAGGGGGGGCTGTCACACACACTGGGAGGGGGGGCAGTCACACACACTGGGAGGGGGGGCAGTCACACACACACTGGGAGGAGGCAGTCACACACACACTGGGAGGGGGGGCAGTCACACACACACTGGGAGGGGGGCAGTCACACACACTGGGAGGGGGGCAGTCACACACACTGGGAGGGGGGGCAGTCACACACACACTGGGAGGGGGGGCAGTCACACACACACTGGGAGGTGGGGCTGTCACACACACACAGACTGGGAGGGGGGCAGTCACACACACACTGGGAGGGGGGCAGTCACACACACACAGACTGGGAGGGGGGCAGTCACACACACACTGGGAGGGGGGCTGTCACACACACTGGGAGGGGGGGCAGTCACACACACACTGGGAGGGGGTAGTCACACACACACTGAGAGGGGGGGCAGTCACACACACACTGGGAGGGGGCAGTCACACACACACACACACACACACACACACACTGGGAGGGGGGCAGTCACACACACACTGGGAGGGGGCAGTCACACACACACTGGGAGGGGGCAGTAACACACACACTGGGAGGGGGGGCAGTCACACACACACTGGGAGGGGGGGGCAGTCACACACACACTGGGAGGGGGGGGCAGTCACACACACACTGGGAGGGGGGGCAGTCACACACACACACTGGGAGGGGGCAGTCACACACACACTGGGAGGGGGCAGTCACACACACACTGGGAGGGGGCAGTCACACACACACAGACTGGGAGGGGAGGCAGTCACACACACAGACTTGGAGGGGGCCAGTCACACACACAGACTGGGAGGGGGGGCAGTCACACACACAGACTGGGAGGGGGAGCAGTCACACACACAGACTGGGAGGGGGAGCAGTCACACACACAGACTGGGAGGGGGGCAGTCACACACACAGACTGGGAGGGGGGCAGTCACACACACAGACTGGGAGGGGGAGCAGTCACACACACAGACTGGGAGGGGGGCAGTCACACACACAGAATGGGAGGGGGGCAGTCACACACACAGACTGGGAGGGGGGCAGTCACACACACAGACTGGGAGGGGGGCAGTCATACACACACACAGACTGGGAGGGGGGGCAGTCACACACACAGACTGGGAGGGGGGCAGTCACACACACAGACTGGGAGGGGGAGCAGTCACATACACAGACTGGGAGGGGGGCAGTCACACACACAGACTGGGAGGGGGGCAGTCACACACACACAGACTGGGAGGGGGGCAGTCACACACACAGACTGGGAGGGGGGCAGTCACACACACAGACTGGGAGGGGGGCAGTCATACACACAGACTGGGAGGGGGGCAGTCACACACACAGACTGGGAGGGGTCTGGGGAGGCAGTCACACACACAGACTGGGAGGGGGGCAGTCACACACACACAGACTGGGAGGGGGGGCAGTCACACACACAGACAGGGAGGGGGGCAGACACACACACAGACTGGGAGGGGAGGCAGTCACACACACAGACTGGGAGGGGGGCAGTCATACACACACACACAGACTGGGAGGGGGGGCAGTCACACACACAGACTGGGAGGGGGGCAGTCACACACACACAGACTGGGAGGGGAGGCAGTCACACACACAGACTGGGAGGGGGGCAGTCACACACACAGACTGGGAGGGGTCTGGGGAGGCAGTCACACACACAGACTGGGAGGGGGGCCGTCACACACACACTGACTGGGAGGGGGGGCAGTCACACACACAGACAGGGAGGGGGGCAGACACACACACAGACTGGGAGGGGAGGCAGTCACACACAGAGACTGGGAGGGGGGCAGTCATACACACACACAGACTGGGAGGGGGGCAGACACACACACAGACAGGGAGGGGGGCAGACACACACACAGACTGGGAGGGGAGGCAGTCACACACACAGACTGGGAGGGGGGCAGTCATACACACACACACAGACTGGGAGGGGGGGCAGTCACACACACAGACTGGGAGGGGGGCAGTCACACACACAGACTGGGAGGGGGGCAGTCACACACACAGACTGGGAGGGGGGCAGTCACACACACAGACTGGGAGGGGGGGCAGTCACACACACAGACTGGGAGGGGGGGCAGTCACACACACAGACTGGGAGGGGAGGCAGTCACACACACAGACTGGGAGGGGGGCAGTCATACACACACACACACAGACTGGGAGGGGGGCAGTCACACACACACACACTGGGAGGGGGAGCAGTCACACACACAGACTGGGAGGGGGGCAGTCACACACACAGACTGGGAGGGGGGCAGTCACACACACAGACAGGGAGGGGGGCAGTCACACACACAGACAGGGAGGGGGGCAGTCACACACACAGACTGGGAGGGGGGGCAGTCACACACACAGACTGGGAGGGGGGCAGTCACACACACACACACAGACTGGGAGGGGAGGCAGTCACCCACACAGACTGGGAGGCGGGCAGTCACACTTGCACAGACTGGGAGGGGGGCAGTCATACACACACACACAGACTGGGAGGGGGGCAGACACACACACACACAGACTGGGAAGGGGGCAGTCACACACACAGACTGGGAGGGGGGCAGTCACACACAC
>NW_027457063.1:0-90000 GCF_040206685.1 Ascaphus truei
TACCTGCAGCAAACTTCTATAGGGAGGAGCGCGGTATTATGTACAGTAAACTAGATTGAGACAGCGTTCCCTAGAGCTGTTTCGCCGTGACCACAGCTTCTTCTGGGGACACGTAACCACGCTATGAGATGTTGTTTTATAGCGTCTCCGTAGATATGGTGATATCTGACGCTTTTCTTTTGTTTACAGTTTTAAATGAAAATGTTAAAAAGGTGGCCACATCTGATCAAAGTAAGTACTTAGGAATAATAAAAACATGCTCAAAACGTACTGTAAACATATACTTGAGCGCTTGAATGATTTCCTTGATGTTTAGGACAGTAGAGAAAAAATGGCAGTGCACTGCCAAAAAAGTAGGAGGAGGCTCACAGGTAAAAAAAGAGTTTTTAATCCATAAAAGGTTCAGGCATGACCCCTAGTAGGTAACAGACCTATGCGTTTCGGGCCGTGTGCCCTTTATCAAGGTGTAAATACTAGCAAAACAACCAGCATTTAAATACAAAAACCCAATCGCACCGGCGACTGACGTCACGGCCAGTTGGCCAATCAGCTTTTTGCTTCTTCGTACAGAAGCCCTGATAGGGCAATGAATGTGTGTCAAACTGAAGAAACTTTATTAAGACCACACAACCTTTCCCCAACACATAAGATGGTCTCAGTCACAGAAAATCTGATTGGCCAATCTCAATTTTTAACCGGGAAACTTTATTGACACTTACACATCTCCTGTATTGTTGATCATGACGTCAGTCACTCGGCCCCAATACCCAAAGGTCACCACAATTCTCCTCAAAGGGAGATAGAATATTAAAAACCAAAGAATATAACCCTTTTGCATAACAAATATGATCACAATTCTATTAATACTACAAAAATACAATTAAAAAAAGGAAAAGAAATTGATGTCATACATCCCTAATTGTGATTGTTTCCAGATAGAGGAACACATATCCACATATACACTTGTAAACACAAAATATAGAAAGACATAAGGTCCCCAAATTAACAATCAAGTATCCCTAACCCCCTAAGCACTGAGTTGTACAGACACATATACTGTATATATTGTGACAAATGCCCTTCTTTTGTAGTGCTGACGTCTGTCTGGGTTCTTCCCGACACAGTCTTCTAGGGTTAATTATACAACAAACAGGATCATGCAAAGTATTATATTGCCTAAGTCAGGCTTCTGCCTGCTTTATTTTCATCCAAGTAAGGTACTGCAGCTTTAACATGTGTAGTTTAGAGGCACTCAGACATTTTCATTCAGCAGTTCACTTATATCAGTGTCATAGCATTTCACACACTGTCACTTTTAAGAAATAAAAGCCAAATCATATAAAGAAATCCTATCCCTTTTAGGGAACTAACTACACATCAGAATCAGCCTCTAACTGCGAACTAACTGGGCCAACTAACCTGGTTCCCCAGCTTAAAACAATGCCCTCTCATTTAGGGTCACTAGATACAGCACAGTCTTTTAGCAACAGCAATAAACATTTGTTTTGTTTTTGTCTTATCTGTTCGTGGTGGTAACACGGTCCCAAGTGTCCAGGCAAATCCTCTGGTACTGTGATACTTGGAGGGGCCGTCCACCCTGAACTGGATTCCGGGGAGCAGCGATACCCCCAGCCTCCAGGCTCTAAGGAGAGAGAGTGAAATGCAAAACCTCTCTGCTCTAAATACCTGTGCATGTGATTAGAAGAGCAGGTGAGGGAGAACTAGACCCATTGTAATCTGTGGTCTGGATTTTCCATCCAGCTGCCCGAGTTAATGGGAAGCTGTGGAATGGATGATTTTTAACTATTCCTGCACTTTCTGACCTAAAATGGGGCAGAAAGCTGCCTAACATCTTTGGACTATGTCACAATATATAAAAATGCTTTCAATTATTTATTATCATAATCTTTTAAAAAAAATATATATGAATGTACATCCAAGACCCAAATACAGGAAAAAAGGAAAAGAACAAAAAAGATAGGAGAGGAAAAGGGGGGGGGGGGGGTGGGAAAGGGAGAGAAGAAAAAGGAAGAAAAGAACAAGGGGGAAAGGAAAGGGAAAATAAAGAAAAAGAGGGGGAGGAGGGGGAGGGAAGGGGAGGAATCTACATAAACACAAAAATACACATCTAAACAATATATAAGAATACATTAAATGGGAACTCCCAATAGATTCAAATATCATCAGCTATATAAAGTTAGATGTTTTAGTCACAGCTTGATCTAGACAATGCACCATGCATGCTGGTACACAAGGAAGAATGCAATAGTCTATATAGACATTTACTGAACAATGATTACAACAAACATAGACTAGAGTGTAGGGTCCTGTCTACAAGAAAAGTTTAATGAACCCCTAATTACCCGCTATCATTTTGTCTATACCCCTGTACGATCTAACACCGCACATTAGGATTACGTAAATTGTAGTAGATTAAGAGAGCTATAGGCTCGCTACCAGGACAACAAGACTAGTTCGTGAACGAGGGGAACATTATAGCAATATAACTATATAACATATGGCATAACGTCACAGAGACAACAGAGGCAGATGGAGGACCATCGGATCAAAGAAAGTGCCCCAGGTCCCAATCAGTATTCCTCAAAGTGAAGATCCAATAGGCGTCCCTCTGATTAAGCCACTTTATTTGATCACCTCCCCTCGCATGGAGAGAGATGTATTCAATTCCACAAACTTTGAGGAAACTACTATCTCCCATGGGGCAGTGGGTGCAGTGTAGTGGGACCGGATGGATGATATCTTTGTTTTTAATGAGCCTGACATGTTCCGTGACACGTATTTTCAGGCTCCTCCTAGTACGTCCCACGTACTGTTTCCCACAGCCGCAGGTGAGAAGGTATATGACGTATGTGGTTTTGCAATTTATGAAAGCTTGTATATTAAATCTTTCCTTTGTAGTAGGGCTCTCAAAGGTTTTAGAAGGTAACATCAGATTGCAAATTTTACATGAACCACATCTATAAGACCCCTTTGTGGATTGTCCAGATCTGGTTATATCTGATGTGAATAGACTAGGAGACAAAGACTTTGAAATTGTATTAGCCTTTCTAAACACCATTTTGGGTTTTTATGGCAAATCCTGCCCCAGGACAGGATCCAGGCGCAGGATATCCCAGTGTTTTTCTAGGATAAATCTAATATCCTGTGCCTGTTGACTGAACTGGGTTATAAAGAGTGGACTTTCACACTTAGAAATTCTCTTAGGTTTCCTGCTTAACAGTTGGTTCCTATCCATTTCTTCTACCTCCCCACACGCTCGAATAAGATCGAGGGGTCTATAGCCCCTGGCGAGAAACCTATTATGCAGATCGTCTGATTGTCTACGGACATCCTCATCCTGGGAGCAGTTCCGCTTTACCCTCATGAACTGCCCTTTGGGTATACCCTTAATGAGGGTCCTGGGGTGGGAGCTATCCGCTCTGAGATAAGTGTTTATTGAATTCTCTTAACTGAAAATAACCATATGTATATTTAAAGAGAGATCAACGTAAAATAACAGATCCAAATATTCTAAGTGGTGATAATCAAAAGTGAATGTGAATTTAAGACCATAATTATTAGTGTTGAGTGATTCCGTAAATAACAACAGTGTAGTGACATCACCATCCCAAATAAAAATAAGGTCGTCAATAAAACGACGATAAAAGATAATGTGATCCCTAAATGGGTTCCTATATCCAAACATGTGGAATGACTCCCACCATCCTATGAACAAATTGGCATAGGATGGGGCAAAGCTGGTACCCATAGCCGTTCCACGTGTTTGGAGATAGTGAACACCATCAAACAAAAAATAATTGTGTGTCAACAAAAAGTGAATAGAGTCTAAGATAAAGGTGGTTTGTGAATGTGATAAATAGAAAGTACCAAAAAAATTTGTGACGCTGCCATCCCCAGTTGGTGTTCAATGATTGTACAGTATAAAGTGATGTGATATCTTAGACAACCAGACAAAGTTAGATTTCCAAGAAATGTCTTTAATATGATTAATTAGGTCCGCACTATCCATAATATTGGAAGGAAGGGATCTCGCCAGGGGCTGCAGGTAGTGGCCCACGTACCGTGACAGACCCATCCCCCAAAGATCCAATACTAGAGACAATTGGCCTTCCAGGAGGGGAGAACAACGTCTTGTGGATCTTTGGGAGATGGTGGAACATGGCCGTGGTTGGAAATGGATTATAAGGAAAATCCATCTCATTAGCATCTAAAACACCCAAAATGTTCCCTTCATCAAAGAGTTCTCTCAAATTGGACATGAATGAGAGGGTGGGGTCTGATGGAAGTACAGCATAGGAGAGAGCATCACCAAGTTGGCGTAAAGCCTCCTTGTGATAGTCGCTCCTATGCTGCACCACCACTGCCCCACCCTTATCTGCATTTTTTATTATCAGTTGTTTATTAGTTTTCAAAGATTTTAAAGCATTGCTTTCTCCCACTGTTAGATTCCTATTGTTAACGGGATTCTTAGCTCTAGCAGAGAATGGCTATCCTTTGGCTAAGATTGATATATCCCTCTCTACTATTTTTTCAAATGTAGTCATAGCATTCCCCTTAACAAACGTGGGATAGAAATTGGACTTCCGCTTGAACCCAGAAGCCCTTCTACCCAGAAAATTCTGGGGTTCAATTTGTGAATTTTGATCTTGCAGCAATTCATTCATGTCCTGTATGTGACAAAAGTCCCTGAATGAAAGGTGATTGTCAATACAATCAGAGTTAGATATACTAATGCCTGAATTACATATATCATCATTAGAATCCCAGAAACATCAACATCATCCCCATTATAAGCCTTAGTTGCAGTAGAACCACCCCTCTTAAAAAATGTATTGAGAGTTAACTTCTGGATGTACTTATGCAAGTCCACCCCCGTATCAAAAAGATTGAATTTGGAAACATGGGCGAACTTGAGTCCTTTACCAAAAAGAGATAACTCTTCATTATTTATATCTGTGTTTGAAATGTTAATGACCCGCATAGAGTCATCTAATTGCTTTTCTTCCTCTTGTATGAGGGCCCTCTTGGATCTCCTCCGTCTGCCCCGTCTTGTCCCTTGTCGTTTTTTGACAAAGAAAAGAAGGACGTTCTCTGGCTCTGTGTCAGTTCCCGTCTTTCATCCAGTTTCTTTCCCCAATCAGAACATGATTTTGACCCCTTTTGATTTTTTCGAATTCTTAAAGAACCTCTCTTCATTAACTGTTACATTCTGAAAAGATACTGAATGTCCCGAAGCCTCGTTATCCGAAATATCAGATTCTCCACTGGTTGTGAAGTGGCCTGGTTTTGTTTCCAGAATAGACTTGTAAGAAGAACACTTCCTATTACCTCTAGCAGGAGTGGAGTTATTAACCTGAGAGGGATTAATTGGCCTTCTGACGTTGATGGGCTTCTACTGTATAGTGAGTTCGTGACAGTGATATTATAGGTGCAAATACCCCAAAAGTGAATATTAAAAATGAATAAAATAAACAAATAATAATAACTATAAGTGATAAGGTGAATAATTCAATGTGATAATATTCTGAAAACCCTGCTCAAACCCTCCGGTGGGACCTGTCTTCACGGGTTCCAGAACAGAAGAGTGATTCTTATGAAATCCAGGGGGAGCATGGGGGAGAGAAGAAAACAGCAACACAGAGAATATAAGTGCAGGCGTAGGAACACCGTGAGAATGTAGAGATAATATTCTTGGCTCTATGCCCAGCCTACTCACAGGAAATAAGTTATCAAAAGGCGTTGAGGGATAGAATCCCACAAATAAATGATGAGTGCGTCTCCTCCGATATCACAGAGATAGGTGCGTGCTCCAACCAATGCATAAAAGGTAAGAAGGACTACATAGCACAGATCAATTATATTAAAGGAAATCTGTATATTAAAATATAGAAAACGCACCTACAATAGTGCCAATTAAAACAGGCATGTATCACTTAACAAGTGAACCACATGCCGAGTCTCTCACCGCCTCCTGCAATGTGTAGGGTCACCAACATCAGCTGTAGGGGATCCCCCGTCTCCTGAGCTTAATGCCAGTATCTTCAATCAGCCGGGGAGTTCTCCACTTTACCCTCCGTCTCGGTGTGTCTGTGCACTCACAGACAACTCGGGCGCACTGCTGATGTCATACTGCTGGCGGTTTGGAGTAAGGATCCTCTGTGTGGCCAAAATTCCTCCACTCTACGCGTTTCGCCCAGTCTGCACTGTAAGCGGCTTCGTCAGGAGTGTGTATTGATCGCTACTGTGCTAAATTTATATTCTTCTCATTAGTAGGTTAATTGATAATTATATTTATTATCAGTGCATTAGAGGGAGCATATCATCTAATCCATGAGGTTTTAATATATAACCCATTGATAAATAAAACCTCATGGATTAGATGATATGCTTCCTCTAATGCACTGATGATAAATATAATATGTAAAGAGAACACTAGATGGTGCTCTAACTATGTTCCTGTTCATTTCAAAATTGGATAATGATAGCACATATCATTTCAATGTTTACCTTTAATTTAATGATTCAATTAACCTACTAATGAGAAGGACTATAAATTTAGCACAGTAGCGATCAATACACACTCCTGACGAAGCCGCTAACAGTGCAGACTGGGCGAAACGCGTAGAGCGGAGGAATTTTGGCCACACAGGATCCTTACTCCAAACCACCAGCAGTGTGATGTCAGCAGTGCGCCCGAGTTGTCTGTGAGTGCACAGAAAAGTTTTTTAAACTTTATTTACAGGCATACCCCGGTTTAAGGACACGCACTTTAAGTACACTCGCGAATAAGGACATATCGCCCAATAGGCAAATGGCAACTCGAACATGCGCCTGTCAGCATGCCCTGAAGAGCAAGGTTGGTAAGGGAAATGTGTCCCTAATTGGGTGCTTCTAAACTGGTGTCGGTGAAGACTTAAATAAAACAAAGTGTCTTCAGGGAATCCAGGGTTAAATACTTCACGAGCAGTGAGGTCTAATCCCCAAGTAATGTAATAAAGCAACGAGTGATGACAGCAAATATAACCAGACACTGTTTTTGAACAAACCGCTGTAAGGGAAAGAAAACCTCTAACCTGACCGGAATGTATATCCCATCCGGCGGTTCCTTCTCTGGCGGGTCACGTGTTCCCAGCGGGTTCTCACGGCAGGGAGTGTAGAAACTCACCGAGCTGCCTTCCTAGTGCCGGTAAGCTGTTGGTCCGGGGAAAAGGAACTCCACCACTGCTCACCTCGTAGTATGCATCCGTCCCAGCAGTAGATAGCAAGGTGAATGAAATACTATGAGCACTGCAAGTGCAGTGCTCATAGTCCTTTCATTCACCTTGCCCTGAAGAGCAATACTGGCTCCCTACCTGTACCGAAGCTGTGCGCAAGCGGGGAGACTATAGAGCCTGTTACACATGCGTTATTTACATCAGTTATGCACGTATATGACGATTGCAGTGCAGTACATGCATCGATAAGTGGAAAAAAGGTAGTCCTTCACTTTAAGGACATTTTCGCTTTACATTCATGCTCCGGTCCCATTGCGTACGTTAATGCGGGGTATGCCTGTATTCAGATCACACAGATACATAGAATATCGACTTTCACAGTACAGCATTGATCATATCCTATATTGGTACATTTGCTAAGTCTACAATACTATATTGGTACATTTGCTACTTATACAGCTTTAGGTTATACATGTACACATAGTATCGTTTCTACCGATGACTGTTCCCAACTCTGTCTATGCTTAGCTTTTGATCATTGAACACACATGTATACCCCGGTTTAAGGACACTCACTTTAAGTACACTCGCGAGTAAGGGCATATCACCTAATAGGCAAACAGCAGCTCGAGGATGTGCCTGTCAGCACGTTCCGAACAGCAATACCGGCTCCCTGCCTGTACCGAAGCTGTGCGCAAGCAGTGAGACTGTAGAGCCTGCTACAAATGCCGTTATTTACATCAGTTATGCACATATATGACGATTGAATATACAGTACATGCATCGATAAGTGGGAAAAAGGTAGTGCTTCACTTTAAGTACATTTTCGCTTTACATACATGCTCTGGATCCATTGCGTACATTAATACGGGGTATGCCTGTACTGCATACATGGTTGTGATCTATTATTTTCTTCTCTTTTTCTTTCGGCCCTTTCTTCTCCTACAAATGATCCAATTTATTCCTATCCTTAACATTTTTGTTATATAAGAGAAAGGCCCAACGTATAAAACATACATAGAAAACAAAAAAGAAAAAAAATCTTATTCTAACACTTAACTTTAACTAAGAAGTCACTCTAACTGAATCAACGTTTCCCTTAGACACTTTATCCTGTTGAATCCTTGATTACTTTATATATTAGTTTCTAGTATTTCCTTCCAGATTTTCCTATTTATAAATTGGGTGTTTCTCAGGAACTGGTTCCAATGCTCAATCAGCGGGTATCCAGAAAGTGGTAAACCAGTGCAACGCCAAAAATGAGCAAAAGCGGGACAATTTGACCGTAGAAAAATGTATTGTTAAATCAACATCACAGTAGAGTCCTGAAGGATCCTCTAACGCTTTTCACACCGAAGTGCTTTGTCAACTCTTTGACATAGCACTTCGGTGTGAAACGCGCTAGAGGATCCGCCAGGACTCTATTGTAATGTTGTTTTAACAAAAAAAATTCTACGGTCAAATTGTCCAGCTTTTGCTCATTTTTGGCGGTGAACAAGTTTACCACTCTCTGGATACCCGCTGTCTTATCACTTACCAGGGAGCACGGTTTGCTCACAGTGTTACGTTGGATACAGTCCCGTCAGATATACACCACATGTCAGTATCCCGGGGTCACCCACGGATCATCGCCCTCCCTTTAAGACAGGTGGAATTCATCCCCTCTGAGAGGACTACTGAACCGTGAGTGCAATTATACAACGTTATTGGTGCTTATCTGTAAGCCAGTTGTTCATAGCTTCATACGGGCTGTCCATGCTCCACTTACCCATTCCCTCCCACAGCTGGGACTCAAGGGAGGCTACATATGTTTCTACGGAACTTATAGCTGTACGTCAGCATTCTACTTTTCTGAGCATCGGAACAGGTAACTAGCTTACTATACAGTTTGCTCCAATGCTCAATCATCCTATTTTTTGAGAATGGCCCTTCTAACCAGGCATCTAACCTATCCAATTTGAACAGGTCCAGCATTTTGCGCTCTAGTAGATCTAAAGTTGGTGGTTCCTTGTCTATCCATTTTAACGCAATGCACCTCTTGGCTATCAACAGAATTGTTTGTATGAGCCTAGGGTATCTTGTTTTGTTAGTTACCTCCCCCTGTTCTGCTCCCAATAGCAGGCTTATGGGATCTCTTCTATATTTTATTTGGTATATATTGTCTATATAATTGCCTATTTTATTCCAGAAGTCTTGTATTCGGGGGCATGACCAAAGCATATGGAAAAAGCGGGCATCCCTCCCAGAACACTTTGGGTAGTCACCCTCACACTTATCCAAAATGTGGCTTGTATTCCAGGCGCAATATATGCCTGGTGTATAATTTTGATTTGTGTTTCTCTCCAATATAAAGATTGGGTGCTTTTGAATATATTTTTTAATCCCTTAATTATTATTTCATGATTTCCTATCTCTGGAATATCTTTTTTCCACTGGGCCCACGACCCTGCCATGATAAGATCCTCTGCCTTGGGAGTTGTCAATTTGTAGTTATTACTCATATTGATTTTTTTTTTTGGGTGGGGGGGGTTTGTCATTTTTAGTATTGAGTCCGGGACATTGTGCTCCAACCCATGTGGATTCTGTGTAATAAGCCCGTTTACATAATGCTAACTTGAAGATAGGCAAAAACAAACTCTATTATCTATACTGAATTTGTTCTTTAGTTCCTGGAAGGATTTGCATTGCTTTCCCTGCTTTTCAATTAGTTGTGTTATTTTCGTTAATCCCTTCTCCCACCAATTAAAGAAGGGTTGACTCGTGGAGCCTTCCGGGAATTCTCGGTTCCTCTGTATTGGGATAAATTGGAATATTTCACTATATAGCAATATCTGATCCTTATCGTTCTCCATGCCTTTTTTGTGTGGTGTATTAGTAAGGAATTGTTTATGTAGGTTGGGAGTTTTGATTCTTTTGCGTGTAGTATTGCTATCGGGTTATAACCCTCCATATATACTTTTTCCATTTCTGGGATGAAACCCGTATGTATGATTAACCCAGTCCCTTATATATCTAAATAGGCAAGCCTGCCCATAGTTCTTCACATCTGGCATGGATATTCTTCCCTCCAACTTATCCATTTGTAGTTTTCTGCTGCTTATTCTCTTTTTCTTGCCTCCCCATATAAACCCTGTGAACATACTATGTATTTTCTTAATATCTTTGTTGCTTAGTGTGATAGGGAGCATCATCATTGGATATAACAATGTAAGGAATATTGACACTTTAATCTAATTTCCTTTTCCCCAAAAGGACAGGGGTAGCTTATTCCACAATTCAAATTTGGGTGACATCAAGGTCTTGCTCCGTCACTTTATCTTGCATGGGGTGTTTTGGAGCCATATTTTTTGCCGCTTTGGTAGTGAATTTATCCATGTATATATGTTTGTTTCTTATTCTGCAGATTGTGTTTAAAAGTTGTTCAAACTCGTGAATGTTTTGCTTACAGACAACAAGTTCTTCAGTTTTTGGGCTTAGACAGGAGCCTCATGTCCCCTTCTGCGTCGTTTTAATAATGATCAGGATTCATATTGGTTTGGGGTGTATTCTCATTCTCCCATCTTTGCTGTGCCTGGTGTAGTGCGGGAGGCATATGGTTCTTCAGTGGGGGAGAGCTGTTACTTGGGCTCCTTTTTGTAGTTAACCCCTACTGCAGGGCCTCTTATTCCTCTTATGTCTCCTTTGTCACTCACACCACCGTGCCAACAACATGTGCTATGTTTTGGTGTGTTTCCCTGGGGTTCACCTTTACTTTTGTGCAGGGAGAGCCTCTCAAGCTGTTATGCTTTTGTTTTTCTTTTGTTTGTATGTTTAAAGGTTGATGTTTAATGAGGGCTCTTCTGGTCCTCCCTAGGCTTTCTCCCCGCTCCCCTCGCCTGCCGCAGCTCACCCTCCACTCTCTGTAGGGGTCCTGTTCCCCGAAGCCCTTCTCTGTGGGCTTTTATGCTGACTCGGTGGCCATCTTGAATTTGCAGGGGGATATATAGTGATCTGTTTTAGCGCATGAGCTGGGCGGCCCCACAGCCCTCACCCCCTCGCTCCTCCCATCGCTCTCACAGGGCAGGGGGGGTGAGAGAGGGGTAAACCCGACTCGGCTGCGCTCCATCCCAAGATGGCCGCCGGCTGATCCTTCCTGGGCACAGGAGCTCTGCAACTCCTCGATCCGGCACTCTCTCTCCCTCTCCCTCAGACGGGATCGAGGGGGGGCACCTCCGAGATCGTTCTCCTGTTGCTGTTCTCGCCTGGGGGTGTGTTGTGGGATCAGATGGGTCCACTCCCTTGCTGCTTGGATGGAGCTCGCTCAGTACACATCTGACAAGCTCCACATCCAAGCTCCGCCTCCCCTCAGGTAGTTTTGTAGGCTTGCAACTTCCCATGTTTTTTGTATACTTTCTCTACATCTAAGAAATACTGCTTTGTATCTTTCAAAACTGGGCTGCTTGATAAAGTTTCACTTGTGGAAAATACATTTTCCGAATCAGCTTCCCAGCTACTAAAGTTAATGTTCTGTGCAATAAAACAAGTCATTATTGTTCAGTCAGCACTAGTGTTCGATAGAAGGATTAAACCTTAAGCAAAGACACAATTTGGAAGAAAAAAAACACTTGCTCTGTACTGAGAATGGTGCGACCCAAGGATAATTGTATCCAGGCGGAGACTATGAATATTGAACATAAGGACTTAGAAACATAAAGAATATCCCTTTAAATGGGTGCACTCCTTCAAATAATGATACACTTTTATTGTGTTATGTACACTGAGATACAGTTAAAAACAGTACTTGTTAGTTGACACAGCCATAAATCATGGTAGACCCATTGAAATGGGTAACTAATATATCATTTTAGGAAGTGATGTATAAGTATATTGATAGTTGCTTGCTGCTTCCCAAGTAGAGACTATATGTCATAACCAAAAGACACTTTTGAAAAAATACTGTGTCTACATAAAAATGTAAAACTTTTGTTTTTATTTTTTTTGTAAACTTGTTCTTTATTTGCTTTTTTTGGTAAGATCAATGGGGAATGGGGTACAGAACATAAAAAGGGGAGGATGTCACTTTTGAGTTACATAGCATTGTATCCTGTTACTGTATATAACATCGTTTAGTGGGGAGACAATAATGACACTGTAGGGACAGCCTACAAATTAACTAGTACAATAAATTAACTGAAAAAGACTGGGGGGGAGGAGGGGGGGGAAAGAAAGGACAAAACAAAACAAAAAAAAATTCCTTACTTTATCAGCATGTTTCCACCTGTTGGTGTACCTTAACCATAATACCAACAAAACATTGAGTAGGCACACGTACCTTTGTGGACTATTGAGTGCTGAATACCCTCCAGGCCCACAATGTAAAAGCGAGATTATGGAGGATCTGTTTTATGGAAAAACTGACGGGGATACAAAACGACACACTACAGAAATACTTAGAAGTCTGGGAACCGTGGAGAAATTATATAGGACATAGATATATATATCTAAGGGAACTCTCCAAATCTGAAAAACACATAATAGAAGTGCCCTAAAAACATGGAAAATAAGGATGGAGGGGGGGGGGGGGGAAGAAAAAAAAATACATTTCCCCTGAGGAAACCCTGGTATGATAAGCTCCGTATAGGTCTAAAATTTTTATTTTTAACATGCAACACTCAAAAAGATTTTTTTTTAAATAATTAAACAGATCCAAAGTTATACTGCATGATTATGTTGTGCTTAATATAATTGGGAATTTATATTGAGACTTTAATTAGTCACTTTGAGGGCTAGCTAAAGGTGCTTTAATTGATAACTCTAAATAGTATGCAGTGTATCACCTGGGGGTTTGCTTATGGTTAGCATGCATCATGTTGTTGGATACAGTTTGATTAGAACACCTTTTAGCCAAGGGTACACAGAAACAAGCTTCCCAATAAAATGTAACATTGCTGTAGCAGTGCTACATTTCATCAATTGACATTGTTCTGTAGCAATATTTCACGTATAATCACAGCTTCACTTATCTAACAGTCTTTTCTTTGTGTTTGCAGTTATAAGCAAATTCCTTTCCTTTAATTAGGATCCAGGTGGTTAGAGCAGATTTTTATTGGAGTACATCACAAAGGCTAATACTTTGGTCCATTGTGCCGCTCATTATAGCAAATTCTTGTGTTTATCTTAGATTCCACAGATCCACCGATAGTTGGTTTATTGTGAGGGTGTAGAGATGGATAACAAAGTTTGTGTACAGTCAATGAGATATCTTTCAAATAGAAAAAACGCATTGTCTACTACTTAAAAGTCTGACACAAAGTATAGCAGCATTGATACAAACTGGTTGAATAAGCCCTGTATGAGTAGGCAATTACATTTGATCACTGACTCTCAGCATTGATAATGCTAAAAACTTGATTGAAGGTGTAAGCATATTTTAACCATAGATAGTCCCAACAGATTTAAACCAAAAAAAGGGACGCATGAAAGATAAAACACACACAAAATTGGGCAAGTAAACACAATTTATATGTACACTAAAACCATGTACAACACACATAAATTAAGAATGGATCACATAATCCTAAAAACACACAACACTAAAAAGGGCCAGCCTCAGAGGAGAGGACCTAGAGGGTGTAGTGCTTCTGTTGGCAATACTGTGGTGCACATTTTATCTCAGTACTTTGAAAGATATTTTGATGTCAGTTGTAACCACAATGTTCACGTAGTTTGTGAGATAAAGTAGTAATGAATACGTGTATCATGTTACTCCATGTTGCTCCGTGGGAGGAGATCCCATCCTGCAGGTACGCGTAATGTCCGTCCGATTGCCAAAGTATCATGCAGTAAACTTGATTGAGACAGTGTTCCCTACAGCTGTTTCGCCGTGACCACAGCTTCTTCTGGGGACGCGTAACCACGCTATGAGATGTTGTTTTATAGCGTCTCCGTAGCTATGGTGATATCTGACGCTTTTCTTTTGCTTACAGAGTTAAAAACAGCACCGGACTCCTCACCTAAAAATGGTAAGTCGTAGGAATAATAAAAACAGGCTCAAAACATGCACAGTAAACATATACTTGAGCGTAGGAATGATTTCCTTGATGTTTAGGATACTGTTACATATAGTAACAGAAAAGTTCTCTCCATACTGCACCGACGCACTTTATTCGAGCAAATACCCAGTATGTACCTGGCAGATACCTGGAATGCGCCGCTCCTCACCTCTGACAAGCCCCGTTGCGTTTGCCTTCCCAGCCTGGGTTCATGCCTGGCTGATCTGTTAAATGATAATGATTAGGATTTAATAGGCTGCAATGCTGCAATGCTTCGCGTGTCTACCAGATGGCATAAATTCATGAATTGGAATGCAGTATATATATATATATGTATATATATATATATATACTGTGCAGTATTGCAGCCAGCGGGAATAAAATGCTTCAATCCCTGCCTGGAAAATAACGCAATGCACTCTGGCAGAAAACAGTCACAAACCTCAATACACCCGGGTATACCTGAATTCGTGGGACTAGCCGAGCTCGAATAAAGTGTGTCACCAGTGTATATATGTCTCTGTCAC
The DNA here is from genome assembly GCF_040206685.1 of Ascaphus truei. Taxonomy (NCBI): domain Eukaryota; kingdom Metazoa; phylum Chordata; class Amphibia; order Anura; family Ascaphidae; genus Ascaphus; species Ascaphus truei. The sequence goes on from NW_027457063.1 coordinate 14,794, forward strand.
AAAAATAAAGGTTTATAGTGAGTATCTTTTTAATGTTCGTCATGAATTGAATTTAATTAAAAAAGCAACATGCTATTCTATAAACGGGACATACATGAAACCTTCGTTAAGACCTTTTTGTGACATAGTATTTAAATTAAAGATCCATTTTGCTTCTCTTTGGAGTAATTTTTTTATCCCAGTCACCTCTACGTATTGTAGATAATAGCCGATCTATGCCCTGGAAAACAAGCACTCCTGTATTGCCCGCATGCTGTTCTCTCACATGTCTTGAGACTGGTGTGTCATATAGATTTTTAATAGAACATGTATGTTCCAACACCCTCCTTCGCAGCTGTCTGCATGTTTTGCCAACGTATTTGAGTCCACATCTACATGTAATAATATAGATTACTCCTGCCGTTTTGCCATTCATAAATGTTTTTTGAGCAAAATGTTTAGTTTCATCACTGTTTGAAAATGTTTGCTTGTTGACATAATGCTTTGTAATATACTTAATTTTGTTGTTTGTAGCCATAAAGGCTACATGACTAGTACTGATGCATCCAAACGTCTTGGCCCACATAAGTTTGTACTGATTTACATACACCGCATCCAATAACCCCAGTATTTTACTATATCCCAAAAGTACACAAGAATAGAAATAATCCCCCCGGAAGACCAATAATATCGGGGATTGGGTCCCTGATCCAAAACTTTTCAGAATTTATCGACGTGCTACTGCAGCCATATGTTAAAGGGATGTTATCCCATCTGCAAGATCCCACTCAGATTTTACAACTTTTGGAAGGTGTTAAAGCTGCAGTTCAGTCTTTTTTTTTTTTTAGTTAATTTTTTTACTTCAATAGTTTCATGTGGGCAATCTCTAATTACCTAAAGAACTGTATAGCTGCCAGTCAATTTGTTCTCCATGTATTGATCGGCAAAATTTGGCAAGATCTTTAGATATGGCATATGTTTTTCCTCTGCTTCTGTCACTCAGTGGAAGCTCATGAATATTCATGAGCACTCCTGCACTGACATGTGCTAGAGGGAGGGCAGGGCTGACCAAGGGGTGTGCCAGGGCTTGTGACAGGACATGAAGGGGCAGTGCCTTAGCAAATGGTTGTTAAAATAGAATACAAGAAAATTGGTCTTTCAAAGTTGTTTTTTTTTAAAACAGAAAATGCTAAAAGTATTTTTTCTTACTACAGAACTGATTTATTAAAAAAAAAACACACATGCAGGATATTGACTGAACTGCAGCTTTAAATGGGGGGACAATTTCATCATGGCAACGTGTGACTGTGCACTAGTATAGATCATGTGCATGGATGTGACGCCATACTCTATAACCTGGTGAACATTGGGGGTCTCCCTGAAACACAGATCAAATTCATTGTGAAAGGGATTGAGTTTACAGGAAGGTGGTGTACATTAAGCCCTCATTAATGCCGTTTGGAGATTGAGTGTGCAGAGTATAGATCCATCTCGCTTCCCTTTGCAGGAGTAGCTTATCCCAATTTCCCTTTCTGATGCTTTGCGGTATGTGATCGATACCCTGGAAATGAAGACTTTTGGCGTCTCCTCCATGTTTTCCTCTTACATGCCGTGAGAGAAGAGTATCTATGCGGTTTCTTTTTTGTTTCAATTTTTTATTGCGTTTACAAGGATGTACACATTTTTACATTTCGTTCCTCACCGGCGGGTTGAGACAAATTACAGTTAGTTAGTAGTCTTCACATCACAAACTCATAATCAATGTTTCCTTCTCTGTCTTTAGATTCAAAGTACATTTGGTGGTTTGAAATTCTGTACGGATTTATTTTTCACCTGAGCCCTCGGTTTCAAATGTCTTGTATCCATTTTGGGTTCCTTGTTCAAAGCTTAGAGTAAACAGAAGAGGATAGGAAAGAGAGGAGAAAGGAGGGTATGGGAGGTAGGTATAGAGGGGGAGAAGGGAGGGAGGGGAGGGATGATCCATTCAAGATAGTCGAGGAAGAGGGACGGGGACTGGTAGTCCCATCCCCCCCCCCCATTACAGTCCAGAAGTTCTAAATCTGTGGACACATCCACCTAATGTGGGCCATATCTCCTCTCAGGCCACACCCTCTCCAGCATAGATCAGGTGCTCCTGGGAAGATCTGGCTCAGCTTACTAGGAGTTACTGTAGGTACCATTGAAATAGAATTTTGTAAATATTTTCCCTTGTTATTGTACAAATTGAGGTTTTAGCTGCTGATTCCCAGATATACTCACTGTCCTCCCTATCTATTTCAACATTGAGATCCTCCGCCCATTTTAACATATAGTTATGCGTTTGGGTAGGTATTGAGAATTCGATTCCCACGTATATTCCCGAAATCAGTCCTCTCTGGTAGGTACCTTTTTTGCAGTATATTTCAAATTTTTATCAATTTGGAAACCTTGCGTTATTGAACATTGTTGAGAGTAAATGTCTAATTTGAAGGAAGTTGAAAAGCTGTAAATCTTGTGTTGGGTATCTGTCTTTAAGTGCCTGAAAAGACAAGATCTTCCCCTTTTCTATCATGTCTTCTGCAATTTTGATATTAAGGCTCTTAAACTGAGAGAATTATTTTTGAGAGCATCCAGGTGGAAACTCTGGGTTATTGAATATGAGGGTTAGTTAAGATGGAGAGGAGGCCAATGCAAATTTCCTCTCGTTTTTGGACCAGATGCTCCCTGTGCACTTCATCGATCCTAAGAAAATCTTCTTGCTAACGTCTCTTTAGTCTCGTGTGTTCACAGAGCTGCAGTAAGGGATGGAGGTCTCGCGTCGTGAGTTTCAATTCCTAACCAGCAACAGGATGCTGGGTCATTATTCCATATTACCATTTGTTTTAGTTGGGCCTCTTTGTAGTATTTAATGATACTCAGAACCCCCATGCCTCCGCTCTTCCTTGGGGCCAACATTACCGATCTTGATACTCTCGGTCTTTTATCTTTCCAAATGAATTTAAATATTCTGTTTTGAATATTTTTAAGTTCAGGCCGGGGAATGTTTATCGGGAGGGTTTGGAAGTCATATAGAAGTCTCAGGAGGATATTCTTTTTGGTGGATATGATTCTGCCCATCCATGATATCTGGAATTTGTTCCATGCCTGCAGGTCTTTTTTGATTTTAGGGAGGGGTAGTTACATTGATAAAGGGAGTCCTCCCCCTCCCTCCCTGTCCCTCCCTCCCTGTTCCCCCCTCCTCTCCCCTCCCTCCAGCTGCCTCCCCCCTTTCTCCACCCCCTTCCTCCTCCTCACCCCCCCTCCGCAATGTAGCAAAGGTCAAGCGGTCCATGTACAACTGAAATTAGGACTCCTCCTCCCTCCCCTCCTTTCCCCCCTCTCAACCATCTCCATCTCCCCCGTCCCCCATCCCCCTATCTGAGGGAATAAGTTATAGAATACTAAGACTAAACTTTGTGCTCCTGCTGGTACATAGGGTGCTAAAGGGAGATGAATGTATATGTATAAACTTCAAAATCCAATCTATGGATAGATTGAAAGCTTTAAAGGATATTTTATCTGGTATCACTGTATCGTCATATTGTTTATATGTGTTGAAGTTGAGAAGTGAAGCTGATTACTGGTCAAAGCACCACAGAGGTCACTTTCCTCTGCTGTTCAGTCTCCAGTATTACCTAACTGGGCATTTAAGTAATCAATGCCCAGTGGTGGAGGGGTTATTATACCCACACACTTAAGGTTTAGGTTGTTGTCATATACACCTCTTCAACCTAGACAGTTGGTTAATTACCTAAGATTTTGCAGACTTAGATATTATGGGAGATATGCAATTTTCATGAGAAACCCAACCAATAATAGGGTCTCAAGATATTCAGGGAACTCTCTCTCTGTTCATTTAAACAGGACAACTGTGATAAAAATAAACACACATACACGAATTTTGTTGTGGTAGAAGAGTTTAATTATATACTCTCTAAGTGTTTTTGCAATATCATCAGTCACCCTTGTGTAATCACACTCCGATTTTTATTATATGTTCACGTGTTTGTTTTGTTTTGTTCCATATCCTGAACACTTCATTTTAATTACGTTAATAAAACCGAGTTTTAATTTGTTAGGTGTGTGCCACTACCTCAAGGGGATACTTTCCTGTCTCACCTTCCCATACTCCATACCAAACACATTTAAGAACACGTTCCCCCAATAATACTTTGCGTCGTTTACTATTAAAAAAAGAGGGGTTGCCATCCTAATTATGAATAATGTCCCATTCGTCCCTACTAAAGCAGTGGCAGATCCAGGAGCTAGATATCTAATTGTAGAGGGGTCCCTCTCAGGGTTCCCGGTGTCCCTCATAAACGTATATACGATTTTCCTAATGAAAACCAAACCGACTTCCTAAAGCCAGTCTTAGAATCCTTAGACTAGAAAACGTTACCATCTTTAATACTGTAATAACAGTGGATATGAATACTATATGCGTCCCAGAACAGGACAAGTCCTCGACTTACTCAAGGATTGATTATTTTCTGGGTACCAAAAATATTCTGCAGGCATCTTCCCAGTCAAACATAGGCCCAATAACTTGGTCTGACCACACCCCTATCTACTTGGTCCTCTCTCTTCCCTTTGTCAAAAATAACCCGTACAAATGGAAACCAAACGACTCTGTATTGAACTAGAAATAGAGAACACAATTAAACTAAAACTGTTAGATTACGTTACAATAAACAATGGCTCAGTCTCAGCCCCAGCAATGCTATGGGAAGCCCATAAGGCATCAATCAAAGGAGATTTTATTTCCGTAGCTTCGTACAGGAAAAAAATTAAACTGGAAAAGGTAAAGAAATCTCTGACAAACTGATTAAACTGGAACAACAGCATAAAAATAATCCCTCAAAAAAACGGTATAAACTAAAACTACTACAGAAAACAAGGACTGAACTTAAACAGCTCCAACTAGATGAAGTAGAGGGAGCATCAAGATGGACGAACCAAAGATATTACGATAAGGGTAACAAGGCAGACCGATTGCTGGCAAATAAACTTTGAAGTTTGAGAGTCAAATCTCAGATCTCAGCGATAAAAAATAAAAATGGGCAAACTACATATAATGAGAAAGAGCCCAGGAATTCTCTAATATCTATGCTTTTTATTATCGAGCCAAGATGTTCTAAAATCCTTCTTCTAAATTCTGTGAGTTTTCCCACATATTTCTGTCCACACATGTAGGTGATAACAAACAGATAAATCAAACCGCTCTCGCTAGATATGTCCTCATAATGTTACATGGGAAATGAAGCAGGTGCATAAGAGATAATTCATAGTAGAACAGAGTAGATCCCAAAAAGGATCAAAAAGATTCCCCATAAATTTTCACTCAATGCTTGGAACTAATGATGCAGACAACAGTGGTCTACCAGTTCATGTTACTGTAAGTCGGTCAAATGACCCATTGGAATCAGAACTAAAGAACAAAATAGTAACATTTTATTACATCAAATTAAATACAAATACATATCTTATTGAGCCAAGATGGTCTAAAAACCTTCTTCTAAATTCTTTGAGTTTTCCCCACATATTTCTGTCCATACGCAGGAGACCAGATAGATAACTCCAACACTTTTGCAGTTAATTAAAGGTTTTAAATGATGGGTTATGGAGTTATCCCAGTTAGTAAAGGTTTTACTTGGTAATACAAAGTCGCAGGCCTTGCACGTGGCAACCTGAGGTTTGTTTACCTAGCCATGTGCTTGTTGATTTTTTTCTGCAAAAATGGCTTTTAACACATCGTTTTTTTAGATTTTGTGACCTTCTCCAAATTATGCTTGGCCATGTTGTTAAAACTGTATTTAAATCATTTTTTAGGATGTTCCAATGTTGATTGACAATGTTGTTAATGTTTCTCCATCTGTTGCTGCATTTGGCTATACACCTTATTTCACTATTGTTTTCATTTGGTAATTTCTCTTCCAGTAGCTCCGCCCTAGAGGTTTTTAGAGTTCTATGGTAGGGTCATTTAATGTTTGTGTTAATGTAGCTGTAGGAGGACATGTGCAGAGGTACACAATGGAGACTGTTTTAAGGTGAAATTAAAACAAGGCTTTATTGTGCCTGTCGCTTTATCAATATAAGAGAATAAGCCAAACAAAAAAAACCTATCTCTGCTTTGGAGACTATCTACAGATGTAGCTCAGCCCTCTCTGACTGGGTTGGTTAGCTAAGCTATTTACCAGCCCCAAATCATGGAGACATTTATCAATACACATACACATAGATAATAGTCTTATACGAAAAGTCTTATCTGTCAGCTGGGCTGCGGTAGGGGAAGCTTCTCTGCTCTCTTGGATCCGCACCCCTGTGTGCCAAGGCAATATCCGGGCTCCAGGTTAGAATCTTGTCCCCTTTGTCTTGTGGTCAGCTTGTCGCTCAAGACATCTGTCCTTCCTTGGTTCAGCCCAGTTGTGGACTAATAAATCTCTGCCCTGTCTCCTAGTTCAGCTCAGTTGTGAGCTAAGGAGTCTCACTTCCTGTCTCAAAGGCAGGCTTTTTCTAACACCTCTAATCCAGCCAGGTGCTGGTCAATTAACCAGCACACTGCTGGATTAGAGGCAAGTTTTCTGAACAGGGTAAGTCCCCTGTTACAGTAGCCTCTCTCAGAAAAATTATTTTTCATTTTGGTTGATTGTACCTTAAAATACTCCGTGTTTGAGCAGCTTCTCCATGTACGTAAAAACTGTCCGGTTGGGATTCCTCTTTTTAAGGGATCTTGGTCCTCGCGTCTGACATAGATTCAGCTGGCCAGGCTTTCCTGGATGTACAACCGAAGCTGGATACTCTGCTATTTACAACATGGCATCTTTGAAAAGTCTGCCCTTGCCTTACCGTCTTTAGTCGCAGGAAGGTCTGGTTCTCTGGCTCGGTCGAGGGGTTTACATACACTCCGCTCCGCTATATTTACTATGGAAGTCGGATCAACTGCCAAGCGGAGCGTGGGAAATTCCTCCCACCACCCAATAAGAACAGGGGTTCATACTCAGGTTGACTCCTCAGGGGAGGAGGCATGTTGAGCCGGATCGGGATGCCCTGTAGGCTGGACATATACATTAGCACGCTCCACTGAGTCCGGGGAACTGGAGTACCTTCCCCACGGGGAGTCTCTGAACTCCGGACCAGTACTCCGCCCCGACCCCATCCACTTAGCACCTCGACATCCCTTATTCTGAAGCCAGGTCACGTGTGATGTGTGAATAGCCCCAGATAGCTTTAACTCGGCCCTCTTTCCAAAGCACACCAAGTCCTGTTATATTTTCTTCACTTTATTAGAAAAGCAGCAGTGAATACAGGCACTTGTGGATGTGATGTTGTGTTGGGAGAGTGTATCTCTGTGGATGCTTTGTAGTTTAGGACAGGTAAAAAGGATTGGATCTTGCCAGAGGAGTGTAACTTGAAACGTACTCACTCAGCCAGTGTCAGGAAGGAAAAGGAAGTAAAGAGGAATCTGGGTAACAGGAATAGTCTAGGGACAGACTAACTGTCAGCAAGACAGGGGAGGGCAGAATAGCCCATTCTGAGAAAAGATCTTAGGGGCTGCTGTAGCAACTCATAGGCTTCTTGCACAGAGGCAGAAAAGGTAACATTGTAATACATCACACAGGCACAGTGTGTGTGGGGGGCATAATACATGCAGCTGGACTTAAGGAACTGACAAGCAGAAGATACAAAGAAGGGGGGGTGAACAGAGATATGAATCTTGTTCCAGGACACCTCTCAACCTCATCCCGTCTCCCCTTTGATTCTTCATATGTGACCAGCGGTTAGTCACTTGGATGTTTTCAAGGGGAGATATGTTCAGGGGAATGTGTAAATACGCGTACCGGAAAAACAAGCCTGTTTGCTGGGTACTTTGGTCGGAGGACCGGTATATTTGGCCCCCGACCACGTACACACATTCTGCAAAGACTTACACCGGAATATCCCCCCTGAAACTCAGGAATAAAAAGTCCAAGCAACCTCACTGACCGGGAACAGGGAAAACGTAAAAAAGGGGTCATTTTATTCTTCAACAGGCATTGTAAAATACATAGCAATACATACAATCCTTTTGTCCCCGGCTTCTAGGAAACTTGGTGTTGAGGCTCCAAGTCAGGATTAACCTTTATTGGGAAGGCTGGGAACCCTTTCAGCGCCACAGTAGAGGAGGCATGGTATAGTGATAGTAGAGGAGACATGGTATAGTGATAGTAGAGGAGGTATGGTGTAGTGATAGTAGAAGGGGCATGGTGTAGTGATAGTAGAGGGGGCATGGTGTAGTGATAGTAGAGGGGGCATGGTGTAGTGATAGTAGAGGGGACATGGTGTAGTGATAGTAGAAGAGGTATGGTGTAGTGATCATAGAGGAGGATGGTGTAGTGCTAGTAGAGGAGGCATGGTATAGTGATAGTAGAGGGGGCATGGTGTAGTGATAGTAGAGGGGGAATGGTGTAGTGATAGTAGAGGAGGGATGGTGTAGTGATAGTAGAGGAGGCATGGTATAGTGATAGTAGAGGAGGCATGGTGTAGTGATAGTAGAGGGGACATGGTGTAGTGATAGTAGAGGGGGCATGGTGTAGTGATAGTAGAGGGGGCATGGTGTAGTGATAGTAGAGGGGGCATGGTGTAGTGATAGTAGAGGGGGCATGGTGTAGTGATAGTAGAGGGGGCTTGGTGTAGTGATCATAGAGGAGGCATGGTGTAGTGATAGTAGAAGGGGCATGGTGTAGTGATAGTAGAGGAGGCATGGTGTAGTGATAGTAGAGGGGGCATGGGTACATTTAGCAGGGGGAGAATAACATATTCTGCAGATTCTGTGGGATTTAATCCTTTTATTCATCCTATGTGACCTAATGACAGTGACTTGTTTAATGGATTAAAGGGTCAGTCCTACTAATGAGCAAAGTGACCTAATGACAGTGATGTGTTTAATGCGTTAAAGGGTCAGTCCCAGGTAGGAACAAAGTGACCTAATGACACTGACGTGTTTAAAGGGTTAAATGGTCAGTCTTACGTAGGAATACCTCACCTGTGCTGCCGGGCCCCCTTTGCACTGAAGGGTTAAATCTCTTATCCCATTTACCCAATATCTGGGGGGGGGGAAGGAGGAGGGGGGTGCATTGCTCACAGGTAATAACCAAGATTTTTCTTTTTTATACAGTTTCGACCAAGGGTAGAATAGTCCTAATTTTCACTATACTTGGAGCAGTGGCAATAACATCGGCCATTGCAGGCTATATATATTACGACCGGTAAGTTATGTAATATTCTATAAGCGTATAGTTTCACTCGTACACGTATTAATGAGTTATGTAATTTATATATAAAACTCAAACGATGTTTGTCTGTGGGTTTGTGCGCGCTCTCATTTGCTGTTAAGCTCTCCCATTGGCTGACTGCGGGGTGGACCTTGGCTGTCATTGGCTCTCATTGCCTGACTACGGTGCGGGCCCTGGCTCTCATTGCCTCTCGTGGTATCTGAGTGCAAGGCAGGGTGACGTCATTATATACACAGTGATTCTCCATCAGGGCTCCGTGGAACCCTGGGACTCCGTGGAGCAGTTCCACCTGGCCGCCCGCACTCACTGCTGCCCCTGGCTCTCCCTCCTCCGTTCTCCTCGGAGCATGCGTGCAGTCCTCGCTGACTCAAGCTCCCTGCTGCCTGAAGTATGGGATGGGAGATGGCCTGTAAGCAACGGGGGGAGGAGGGAGGGTGATCTGTGCTGTCAGTGGAGAGGAGGAGAGCTGCTGCTTCAGAACTTTGCATGTGAACTACTGGGGGGGAGGCTGCTTCGTCTGCTTCAGCTGTAAATGTTACTTACATGAGTCTGTGTGAGAGTAACAGTGTGTGTGTGTGTCAGTGTGTGTGTCTGTTTGTGTGTGTGTGTCTGTTTGTGTGTGTGTGTCTGTTTGTGTGTGTGTGTCTGTTTGTGACAGTGTGTGTGTGACAGTGTGTGTGTGACAGTGTGTGTGTGTGTGTGTGTGTGTGTGTGTGTGTGTGTGTGTGTGTGTGTGACTGTGTGTGTGACTGTGTGTGTGACTGTGTGTGTGACTGTGTGACTGTGTGTGTGTGTGTGTGTGTGTGTGTGTGTGTGTGTGTGTGTGTGTGTGTGTGTGTGTGTGTGATACTGACAGTGTGTGTGTGACAGTGTGTGTGTGTGTGTGTGATACTGACAGTGTGTGTGTGTGTGTGTGTGTGTGTGTGTGTGTGTGTGTGTGTGTGTGACTGAGTGTGTGTGTGTGTGTGTGTGACTGTGCGTGTGACTGTGCGTGTGTGTGACTGAGTGTGTGTGTGACTGTGAGTGTGTGTGTGTGTGTGTGTGTGTGTGTGTGTGTGTGTGTGTGTGTATGAGAGTGAGAGAGTGTGTGTGTGTGTGTGTGTGTGTGGGGGGGGGGGGGGGAGTGTGTGTGTGTGTGTGGGGGGGGGGAGTGTGTGTGGGGGAGTGTGTGTGTGGGGGAGTGTGAGAGGGGGAGTGTGAGAGGGGGAGTGTGAGAGGGGGAGTGTGAGAGGGGGAGTGTGTGGGGGAACGGAGCTGTGAAGGGGGAGGGGAACAGAGCTATAAAGGGGGAGGGGAACGGAGCTATAAAGGGGGAGGGGAAACAGAGCTGTGAAGGGGGAGGGGAAACAGCTGTGAACGGGGGGCAGAGGTGTTAATGGGGAGGCAACAGCTGTGAACAAGGGGGGGAATGGAGCTGTGAATGGGGGGGAATGGAGCTGTGAACGGGGGGAAGTTGAGACCAGTGGGGGGCCGCATTCATGTGCAGGGGGGACCGGATTGCTGTGAACAGGGGAGAAAAAGAAAGGGGGGCAGAGAGGGGAAGGCGGAGGGAAGTGAATGGAGAGAGAGGGGGGAGCGGAGAGAGACAGGGGGAGCAAAGAGAGTAGGGGGTGCAGAGACAGACGGGGAATGGGAAAATTACATCCCGGGCAATGCCGGGTTTATCAGCTTATATTCTATAAGTGTATACTTTCACACACACACTATTTAGTGAGTTATGTAATATTCTATAAGCCGTATACTTTTACACATACACTTATTAGTGAGTTATGAAGATGAACAGAAGAACGGTGATTCCAGTGTTGAATCGTGCTTCATAGCATTACGGGAAAACTCAGCCCACGGGAGCAGATCAACCCAGTTATCATGTAGCTCAGAAACAAAACAGCGGAGGAATTGTTCTATGGACTGGTTGGTCCTTTCCGTGAGACCATTGGACTGGGGATGGTAGGAAGAAGAGAAATGTAAGGAGATACCCATTCTTTGGCAGAAGTCCTTCCAAAATCTAGAGATGAATTGTGATCCGTCTTAGAGTTATGACCCCATTGCAATACCTCACTTCGAAATTGGGAAGACACTGTCCCCTCAAGCAAATGTCTCCATTCTTCAAGAGCCATTTTCATAGCCAGAAGTTCCCGATTTCCAACATCATAGTTCCTTTCAGCAGTAGAAAATGTATTAGAAAAGAAGGCACAGGGGAAGAGTTTCCCATGAAAATTCTTCCTTTGAGAAAGAACAGCTCCTGCTGCCAGATGAGAAAGAACAGCTCTGGCTGCCAGATAATAGATGCGTCCACTTTAAGCACGAAGGGTTTCGTAGAATCTGGATGGATTAGCACAGGTGCGGATGAAAAGACGGACTTGAGCTTCTCGAAAGCCAGAAGAGCCTCAGCGGGCTATATCTTAGGATTCGTCTCTTTCTTAGTAAGAGCCATAATGGGTGCAACCACCTTAGAAAAATTCCTGATGAATCGTCGATAGTAGTTGGTGAACCCAAGAAATCGTTGTATCGGTTTAAGGCCTAGCGGTAAGGGCCAGTCCAGCACTGACGATACTTTTGCATGATCCATCTTGAACCCAAGGGAAGAGATGAAATACCCAAGGAAAGAAATCTTCTGTTCAAATTGACACTTTTCGAGCTTGGCATAGAGGGAGTGGTCCCAAAATCTTTGGAGAACCAATCAAACCTGTACCTGATGTTCGGTCAAAGAATTGGAAAAGATAAGGATATCGTCCAGATATACTACGAGAAACGGGTCCAGTAGATCCCGGAATATCACATTGATGAAATTTTGAAAAACGTCCGGAACGTTGCATAAGCTGAATGGCATGACTAAATAGTCGTAGTGGTCGTCACAGGTATTAAAGGCTGTTTTCCACTCATCACCCTCTCTGATCTGGATCAAATTGTAGGCTCCTCAAAGATCCAGTTTGGTGAAGATCGTAGCCTTGCGTAAGCGTTCGAAGAGTTCAGGGGTGAGGGGCAGCGGATATCGGTATTTTACGGTGATTTTATTTAGGCCTCTGTAGTCGATACATGGCCTGAGAGAACCGTCTTTTTTGGAAACGAAGAAGGAACCCGCTCCAGTAGGAGAACTTTATTTGCAAATAAACCCACGCTGAAGGTTCTCCAAAATGTATTTCCGCATAGCCTTGGTTTCTGGTTGCGAAAGGGGATAGGTGCGGCCTCGAGGAGGGATGGGCCCTGGGAGTAGATCGACTTCACAATCATAAGGTCAGTGTGGCGGTAACTCCTCTGCCTGTTTTTTGTCAAATACTTCGGCAAATTCCTGGTAAACTGGAAGGCATGATGTGGAAGTCTCAGTAGGTAGCCGAACCTCGGAGATGGTGCGAGACATCGGAAGACAAGATCCATGCAATGTTGCCCCCAGGCTGTCACTTGATTGGTCGCTGAATCGATCTTGAGGTTGTAGTGCCGCAGCAAGGGAAGTTCTAAAACCACTGGAGTGGAGGGAGAGCAAATGACGTAGAATGATAGTGACTCTTTGTGAAGTGCCCCAACCTTAACCAGCAAAGGATTAGTCTCGGGAGTGATGGTCCCAGGTATCAGAGGTTTTCCATCAATAGCGACTACTGCTGAGGGAATCTCACTAGTATGGAGAGGAAGCGAGTTGAGTGCATGGTCAATAAAGTTCCCTGTGGCTCCTAAATCAACAAAGCCTAAGTGAAAATGGATGCTGGTCCCCAGGAGTGAAACCGGCAGGAGGAGCCGTGAAGGTTGTGGTGAAGGAATAGAAGAAATGCCCAGAGAATATTCCTCTATCTTCACTGGGCATTGGGGTTTTCCTGATTTAGGACAGTCTCGGACACGGTACACCTTTGAGTCCACTGTGCAGGCACGCCCCCTGGTTCGTCTCCTAGTTCTCCCCTGCTCAGGTAATTTGGTATCCCCTAATTGCATCGGTTCCTCATCTGGGCGAGGTGCAGTAAGAGGACTGTTGAAATGGTGAGCTAGCTGAATTGTTGGAGTTTTTGGAGACTGGGCATGCTCGGTCTGCCGTTCTTGTATCCGGAGGTCCATTTTGATAGAGGGCAATCAGTTCCTCCAGATCTTGGGGAAGATCCCGGCAAGTCAGTTCATCCTTTAAACACCCAGAAAGCCCCTGCCAAAATGCTGCCACCAGAGCTTCATTATTCCAGCCCGTCTCCGCAGCAAGGGTTCAGAACTCAATGGCATACTGGCCCGTGTTACGGATTCCTTGTTGGATTCGAAAAAGTGAAGCTAAAGCAGAGGAGACGCGACCGGGGGCATCAAATACTCTTTTAAATGCCTGGCAAAAGGAAACGGAGTCGTTGATCAGTGGGGATTCTCTTTCCCACAGAGGGCAAGCCCAGGCCAAGGCCTCATACGTTAGTAGGGAAATAACATAGACTACCCTGGATCGGTGAGTGCAGAACATGGAGGGATGGAGTTTGAACTGAATCATGCATTGGTTCAGAAACCCTCTACAAGCAATAGGGTCCCCTCCATAACGCAGAGACATTGGGATCCGTGGTTCCCTGGGCATAGGGGGTGATGGGGCTGGCGCCGGAGAAGCTTCCGGTAAGGGTGATGCAGGGGTATAACTCACCTGGCGTGTGTCCAACCGTGTAAAAATGTCCTGAAGTCGGCTTCTAAAAAGTGCAAGCTGTTGGTTTTGCAGGGCAAGGCGTGTTTCATGATCTCCGAGTAGTTCGCCTTGGAGAGATAAAGCTCGCTCTACCTCAGCGGGGTCCATGTTTGGCCGAGCAAAATGTTACAGTGCTCATCTGAAATCAGGAAATGGACCCGAATGGCTGAGGTAGAGATACAAATAAACCGACCCGGGCACTGGGACAGAGTCCTGTAAGAATATCCGTAGTCGATATGGAAGCAGGGGTCAGGGCTGGCGGCAGTGTTGCAAAGTCCAGGAGACAGGCAAAGGTCAGGGCAGGCGGAAGGCAGCGAGGTCGGGGTCACAGTCCGGGGTCAGCAACAGGGAAACCAAACAGGCAAGAGGGTAAGGCATAACTACAAAGACCAACAGGAGCTGCAAATAATAGAACTTTGCTCGGCGACTCCCTATGGTAACTGCAGCCTTATAAAGCAGGCTGCCAGTACCCAAAATGGCCGCAGTGAGCAGAAAAGGCAGGAGAGACAGAAAACCTGGACGTAGTGAAAACCCAGCATGGATCAAGCAGAATCCTTAAACTTTCACACGTACACTTATTAGTGAGTGATGTAATATTCTAAAAGTGTATACTTTCACACGTACACTTATTAGTGAGTGATGTAATATTCTAAAAGTGTATACTTTCACACGTACACTTATTAGTGAGTGATGTAGTATTCTATAAACGTATACTTTCATTTGTACACAGGGCCGCAGACAGATTTCGCAGGGCCCATGACTAGAGTTGTCAGCCCCCACTCCCGTGTCGGCGATCTTGCAAGCCCCTCCATTGCACACCTCGATTCCATGCTCCTCTATTTCCCCCCTTCTTCCCATGTATTTCTCTCCCCTCCATCTCACTCTTACCCCCTCTCTTCCTCACTCACTCCCACCCTCACCCCCACTGCTCTCACCCTCCCACCCCCATCAATTACTCCACTCTCATTCAATCCCTCTCCCTCAATCCACCCTCCTCATACTCATCCCCCTCCCCCTGGCTGCACACACACACACACACACACACATACAATCATCCCGACAAAATACATATCAAAAAACCTTCCCACCCCTCATATATACAAAACTCCAAATACACACAACCCTCACCCCACCCCCCAAACCCATACATAAAACTTCCCACCCCCCAAATACATACAACCCACCCCCCCCCCCCTTTCCAAAATACATTTTTTTTTAAACTCTTACCCCCCAAATACATACGAAACTGGGACCCGGCAGCAACGTGACGACTAGCAGCTGGGCAAAGAAGTTAGGCCTGGCCAGAAGTCAGCCCCAACTTCCAAAGCCAGCCGTCTGGGCCCTGGGCAGCAACCGGGCCCAGGACACCTGTCCCAACTCTCCCCCTCTGTCGGCGGTCAAACATGTAAACTTATTAGTGAGTTATGTAATAATCTATAAGCTGTACACTTTCACACGTACACTTATTAGTGAGTTATGTAATAATCTATAAACTGTACACTTTCACACGTACACTTATTAGTGAGTTATGTAATAATCTATAAGCTGTACACTTTCACACGTACACTTATTAGTGAGTTATGTAATAATCTATAAGCTGTACACTTTCACACGTACACTTATTAGTGAGTTATGTAATAATCTATAAACTGTACACTTTCACACGTACACTTATTAGTGAGTTATGTAATAATCTATAAAGTGTACACTTTCACACGTACACTTATTAGTGAGTTATGTAATAATCTATAAACTGTACACTTTCACACGTACACTTATTAGTGAGTTATGTAATATTGTTCATGATATACAGTGGGTTGTAAGGTAGTTAGTGTATTGTTATTAACCCTCTGGCTATCTTAGTAACCATTAAGGCATGCATACTGCATGCCTTCATGGCAACTATGGCTTTCAAGGGGTTAATTCTGTACATTGTGGCTACATTTTGGGGACTAGGCCAGGGTATTCACTTGGTTTCTTACATTGCTAAAGTAATATAGGAAGCCAAAGTAGTCCACTTCAGCAGCATGGACCAGGCTTAAATAAATATCTACGACCAGGGGGGGAGATGCTAGAAGCATCTAATGTCAGGTATAGCCATGACCTAAAAGAACATAGCGTTAAGGCTACCAGTAATTAATGGCCTGCTGTGGGTATGAGATAAGGTGTTCCACATCTCTTTTGCATATCAATAACACAAACGGCCCTTAAAGTTGACCGAAGGCCACCTTAGCAGTAAGAGGTCTTTGTGAGCTTTGAAGATCCTGTTAGCATTTAACAGGAGGTTAACTTAACTTCTCGTTAAGTAACTAGCGGAGCTCTGTAAATCTGCCCCAAGTGACTGCACGGAGGACTAGTACATTCTAAGACCGAGCCATACTGCTGTAGGAACTTGCCTCTGCTGTAACAGGGGTTAGCAGTCCGCATTAGGGTGTCCATGTAACTCTACGGCCCCCTCATTGTCTATTCACTAGCACTCATGCCTCTGGTATTAGGATCTATTAGTCCTCTGTGTGCTCTTCCCTTTAAATGCCTCTGAGAAGCACCTGGGGACTCTGTAAACCCCATGCCCCCCTCAGATAATCTCACGCCCCCAGTTTGCGCACCCCTGTACTAGTGTAACGGACGTGCTCACCACAAACCGGGACCGGACCGCGGGGCTGAGGTAGGGATGTGAATACACCAACATTAGACCACAAAGTCGGTTCAGGGTTGTGCAGGCCATAGTCAATCGTAGCAGGGTCAGGGTTGGAGAAGCCAGGGTAATCAATAGGCAGGCCAGGGTCAGGGTTGGAGACGGTAGGGTAGTCGATGTCCATGCTGGAGTTCGGCAACAGAAAGTCAGGTGCACACCACTTCAGCGTAGCAGCTGAAGCACAGGAAAAGCCTCTGCGCAAGGAGCAGCCCAAGATAAGATCTCTGCAAGGGGAGAATGCAGGTCTCGGTAACAAGGCAAGGCTGGCACTGGGGATCCAGCGCTTCAGCACAGGAACCAGGAAGCAGACTTCTGCCAGGGGTGAATGCTCAGGTCTTAGGAGCAAGGTAAGGCTGGCACTGGGGATCCAGCGCTTCAACACATGACCAGATAGCAGGCCTATGCTAGGGTGAATGCCGCAGGTCTCAGGAACAAGGCAAGGCTAAGGCAGTGTAGCTTGTGGCAAAAACAGTTACATCCAAGTGAATCTTGGGTTATGCTCAGCAATGAGGAACAGGGAAAACCCCAGTATGAGAAGGACAGGAAACCAATCCATAGACAGGGGTGTGTGGGAATTCCTCCAATGACAGAGCAGAGAAACAGAGCTGCAGTAATTGCAAGCACAGGTGATAGTGCTTGCAGATCCAAGGGGAGGTCTGTCTGAGAGTTCACCAACTCTGCAAAAGTGAGCTCCAGCCAAACCCAGGAATGGATTCCTTACAACTAGTCCTCCGTGTGCTCTTCACTCCTAGTTTGCAGCTATCTGGGGAACAGTTGCATTGTGTCTCCACTGCAAATCACACACTGTGTCAGACGCTGTGGTTTCTTATTGGAACTCTGCATGGTCAACAACCTTCCACATGTACCGCTGCTGTCTAGGAACTAATGTTACCATTTCTCATACGCACAGGTTTGTGATATATACTAGTGGTTACTAGTTACAGGGTACTGATCCCTTCATACTGATCATTGTATATATATATTTATATATAGCTATTTATTTACTAATTATGCTGCCTTCTAGGAGTCCTGGTAACAACCTATCACATGCACAGACTTGTGATATATACTGTTACAGTAGTTACTAACTACAGGGTACTGATCCCTTCATATAGATTATTATATACAGAGCTACTTATTTAATCTAGTTCTGTGCAGCAATCCTATAGCTATTTACTTCAGATACAGTACATAAGCTATATTTTAAGTACACTTCCTAACACAATAGTAGGCTCAATCCTATATTAGCCACTCCAATAAGGAGCCATTATTGCCCTGATCATATGTAATTTGGACTGGCTTATGTAGGCTAGTATCATCCTAAACATTGCTCCCATTAGCACATTGCTCACTCTAGCACTTCAATAGAGGGCAGCATTTTTGTGTTTGTCTTTCGTCGGTTAGTTACTCCGTTATTTTAATTTACCTATTAAAAGATCATTTTAATTATCTATCACCATTTCACCACTGAGGGGGATTGAGTGCCCACAACTGGGGTGGCTTTTTCCTCCCCTAATCTAGCAATTAGGCCCAGGCCCTGCCTCAGCTCACATTCATATGAGTGGGAGTAAAGCATGCTAAAGCTTAGCACACTTTTGTGTATCTGGGTCATAGTGAGTTCTCTTCTAACTCCCCTGGCCCTGCGGCCAAAAGTGTGCTGTAAATTCTTGTTGATGTGCTGGCTTTAACCATTTTAACTCTTTTTAGCATGAAAAACAAGTTAAAGGTGGATGAAGAGAAGTGCATGACATCTTCAAGCCCAAGAGGTAACACAAATATGATGCTGTATTTTACAGTTCAACTGCTCCTAAAAGAGATATTTTAATCTTATGTCTATAAAACCCCATAGAGTATATTAAGATCATGTGCTCATATTTTGTGTGTCAGTTTGGGATTTGGGGAAGGGTTAGAGGGAAAAGTTTATCCAATAGGAGGAGTTATAGGGTGCTGTTATATGGAGCAATAGGAGGAGTTATAGGGAGAGGTTATATGTACAATAGGAGGAGTTATAGGGAGAGGTTATATGTACAATACAAGTTATAGGGAGAGGTTATATGTACTATAGGAGGAGTTATAGGGAGCAGTTATATGTACAATAGGAGTAGTTATAGGGAGAGGTTATATGTACAATAGGATGAGTTATAGGGAGGGATTATATGGAATCATAGGAGTTATAATGAGCGGTAATATGGACCAACAGGAGTTGTTATACTATATGTTTTGTCACTTTGGATGTTGTGCTGGGCATTTCTGTTTTTTGTTTTGAACATTTGGCCACGCTCAGTAGCACTCCTTTTTGACACAAATATATATGCTGTATATGAGGTAAGTGGGCTTGGGGGTTCTTGAGCTTGCTTGGCTATTTGCAACTATCAGTTGTTTGGAGGTGTGACCCCTCCTCTCAGGGTTTAAGCTCGCCCCACCCCACTTTCCAATTAGCAGTTATCATGTTCCTGTATATTACAGACCTAGTATGGTCATTGTTACAGGGACTTATCACAGTTGGAGAAAACTTGCCTCTAATCCAGCAGTGTTCTGGTTAATTGCACACCAGCAATCAACCAGACTACACCTGGTTGATTAAGACTGTCAGAGCTCTGTGAAATAATGTCATGTTAGACACAGGAAGAAGATTTCCTTAGCTCACAATTGGGGCTGACACAAGGAAGGACAGACCAGAGATCCCTAGCCCACAACTGGGCTGACCTGGGGAACAACAGATGTCTTGAGCTGCAGAAGGACTACAGGCTGGCAGCAAGACAAAGGGGACAAGACCTCTAAACCTGGACCCTGACATTGCCATAGCACAGGGTTGGCAAACTTTTTTCCCTGTGACAACCTGCCAGCACTTCCCCTCTCTCCGCGCCCCACCCCCACCTACCTCGGCTCCGGCTTTGGCTCCGGCATCATGACATCACTTTGCCATAGCAACGTGATGTCATATGACCTCATGGCATAATCTGCCACCGCGTTGCCATGGCGACGCATCTAAGAAGCCGCCGGAGCCAAGGTAAGTAAAGCTTACAGAAGCCTTTCCCGCACCCCCGGCACTTAATTTAAGTGCCTTCGAGAAGCGCGCAGGGCCTCTGTAAAACCCGTGCCCCCCCCCGTTTGCTCACCGCTGCCTTAGCACACAATGGTGTGAACCCAGGAGAGCAGAAAGGCCTCCCCTACAGCTACAAGAAACAGATAAGAGACTTTCTTATGGTATATATATGTTTGGGGGTGGTAATTTGCTTAGCTACCCACCCAGTTAGAGAGGGCTGAAATAAATGTGTAGATATTCTTCAAAGCGGAGTAGGCCTTTCTTTTGTTTATTTTGAATGTTTTGCAGTGTTAAAAGAACAGGCGCAATAAAGCCTCATTTTAGTTTCACTTTAAATCAGGCCTGCCCAACTCGTAAAGTGAGAAGGGCCGAACTGCTCCAAGGAAAAAAAATTTGGGCCGCACGGGTTAAATCATCATCATCATCATCATCATCATCATCACTCCCCCAGAACCCCTCAGTATCAACCTTTACGATACTCCCCATCTATCTCTCATACCCCCATCTCTCCCCCTCACCCACACAATACCCCCCTCCACATCAAACATACAATACCCCCCTCCACATCCCCCCAGCCCATTCCATGTCAGCAGCCCCCCCCAAGTCAGCATCCCCCCATGTCTCTCTTCCCTCAATGACACTCTCTCCCCCTCCCCTAAATGACACTCTCTCCCCCTCCTCTCAATATGGCTCTCTCCCCCTCCCCTCAATATGACACACTCTCCCCCTCCCCTCAATATGACACACTTTCCCCCTCCCCTCAATATGACACACTAGCCCCCTCCCCTCAATATGACACTCTCTCCCCCTCCCCTCAATATGACACCCTCTCTCCCTCCCCTCAATATGACACTCTCTCTCCCTCCCTCAATATGACACTCTCTCTCTCCCTCCCCTCAATATGACACACTCTCCCCCTCCCCTCAATATGACACACTCTCTCTCTCCCTCCCCTCAATATGACACACTCTCCCCCTCCCCTCAATATGACACACTCTCCCCCTCCCCTCAATATGACACTCTCCTCCTCCTCTCAATATGACACTCTTTCCCCCTTCCCTTAATATGACACTCCCCCCCTGCAACTCACATCACTTCCCCCCCCTGCCCCTCACGTCAGCAGCCCACCCTCACATGTCAGCAGCCCACTCCCCCCTCACATGTCAGCAGCCGACCACCCCTCACATGTAAGCACCCCCCCCTCACATGTCAGTAGCCCCCCTCACATGTCAGCAGCCCACCCTCCCCTCACATGTCAGCAGCCCACCCCCACCAGCCCGTTTTTCACTCCCACCCCCCCAGCCTGTTTTTCACACCCACCCCCCCACCAGCCCGTTTTACACACACACACACACACACCTCTTAAATCAGCACATCCTGTCCCTGGTACTAAGCCCCGCCCCCGGCATGCTCTGACCATCCTGCTATTGAAAAAAAAAAACACATGGATGCCGCATCCTCCTCATGCTGTTGCTGCCCCGTGCACCGCAAAACACGGGGGCTGGGAGGGAGAGAGGGAGAGGGAGGAAGGGGGGGGGATGAATCGCCCCCATTTTTTAAAACTTTTTTTTCATTATTATTTATTTCATTAACTGGTGCCCGGCAGGAGTCAACGCGGGCCGCACAGAGAGGCCAGACGGGCTGCATGCGGCCAGCGGGCCGTATGTTGTGCAGGCCTGCTTTAAATGGTCTCCATTGCGTACCTCTGCACACGTCTCTTACATATGATGTCAGAAGTGGGAGGAGAGGTGACCCTTAAAGTTGAAAGGGGCCCCGGAGACTGCCTGTGAAATGTTTTGTGCTTCTACCTGCGATAGTTCCTGCAAACAGCCTGAGCAACAAAACAAAGCATGTAGCAGTGACCAGAATTAAAGGGCTACACATCCAGGCAGGAAAGCTACACTGCACTGAAGAAAGCCACAGTTTGATTGGGAGGACTGCTACAGATGGGGACCAACACAAGGGATGGATGCTATGACCAGAGTCTACCCCACCACTGGTGAATAAAAATAAATTTTAAAAAACCCTGGGAATTTAAAATGGCTGCCCACCTGAAGTCAAAGACAGACTCGGCAAGAATGGGGAAGAAAATGTGTAAACCCAGCCACACGGAGCAGTGTTCCTTCAGGCCTTATTCGGACGATCCCTACAAAGGCCCAGAAAAAGGGCAGCAACCAGAGGAATATTTTTTTCAACGTGCCAAGGAAGTGCAGCAGCATGCAATGCGCTGTGGACACCAGGAAGACGCTTGTGAGAGCTACGAACTCTGCAAGCAAAGCCAGCCCACCTGTAGGACTACCAGAGTGGTTCTAGCAAATACAGAGAAAACAGCTGCAATAGCGCCTCCCGAGGTCAGTAAGGAAAACACACCCAATACCGCCAAAAAGGAGGACAAGATGTGGCATTACTGTATTAAACCCTACCCTACTGAAGAGTGGCCCTTCCGGTCCTATGAGGATATGGATAAGGAAGAAGACATCTCTTATGGGGAACCCGAACCGAGTCAAACCCACATAACACCCCAAGAATGGTGGCGGTGCCTAAACTCGGTACGTGCCGAACAAGCAGGTCTCTATGACCCCGAATATTCCTGCCAGTTAACGCAACTGCAAGAAAAGCCTGACGGATGCATTGAAGCTGCTGAAGTTTCAAATAAAGACGGAGATCCCAGTATCCCTGATTGGACCGAGCCATCCAAAACAAAAAGGCGGAAAAAGAAAAGTGGTTCTTCACTTACCGTGGAAGGAACAAACAGGTCCGCAGATCCTGCAGAGAAAAAGGGTTTCCGAGATGCCCTGCAGCCTAGAGAAAATTGAGGATTCGTCACGTGGATGACAGAATATCCAGAGGGCCCAAGCCAGAAGTCATGTAATCCAAAGAAGTGTCTGTCCGGTGCTAACAATGAGGAACCCTCAACCAACCATAACAGGGAAGCAGAGCCGGAACCATTGAGTGATGATCCATTGACCAGCCCTTAAGATGCGCTGCAATCTGACAGGCATAACTATGATCTGCTCTGTGAAGAATTTAAAATGGAGAGAGAAAATACTGAGCTACAGAAGATTGTGCTCACAATTTACTCGATGGCCAAGACCGAATTGGAGGATCCAAGGACGGATCTGATTACTGCAAACGCTAATAAAGCCACCATGGTGGAAAAACAGAACCAATCAGATAGAATGATTGCTAATCTGAAGCAGAAGTATGAGGAGCCACTGAAAGAAATTACAGTCTTTCAGCAAGAGGTTCGCAATTGCCATAGAGAGGTGGAAGTCTCTCAGAATGAGGTTCATACTCTCCGCATAGATCTGAATGCCTCACACCAGGAGGTTAACAGTGTCCGGACAAAGGTGAACATATCGCAGAATGAGGTTCATGCTCTCCGCATAGCACTGGATGCCTCACACCAAGAGATCAGCAGTTGCCGTACGTAATTGGAAGTCTCTAAAAAGGAACTTCACAGTCTCACGGAGGAGTTGGACATCTCTCAAAAAACTATCCTCAGTCTTAATATGGATCTCAAAATCTCTCAGAAGGAACTTCAGTCCCTCAACCTAGAGATAGAAGTTTCACGTCAGGAGACTGGGAGTCTCAAATTAGAAGTGCGTAAATGGAAGGAGGACTACAATGAGGCCCTGAATATTACAGAGACTACAAAAAGAGAAAATACAAGACTGAAGGAAGAAAATTCTGATTTGACAGACCACATCAATAAAAAGAAGGAAAAGCTGCACAAGCTACAAAAAGGAAAGAAACTATTGGAAGATGAAAAGTTTGAAGCATTGGAGCAACACACACAAGTAGAGCACCTTTTGCAGAACCAACTGCAAGGTCTGCGTACACACCTCCAGAATGCCAAAGAGAAGCAGTGATCTCTGCAGGAAGAGAATCTGCAGGCTGCTAAAGAAGTAAAAGTGCTGCAGGAATGTCTGATTACCCAGTTTGTGTCCGCAGAGCAGCATGAAAAACTGAAGGCTACCCTGAGCATCACCAGAGCATCGTTAGAGGCCAGGTGACTTAGTATAAGAGAGAGCACAAGAAGGTCCATAAAATGAGGCAAGCAGCTGCAACCCTAGCGAAGAAATTCACAGTGCTCCACAATATAATGAAGGATATGTGGAAGCAAGCTCAGAGAAAGCACAATGAACAGATCAAGTTGGAGAAAAAGGTTACAGAATTAAAGCAGAGTGAGACTCTGTGGACCAGTAAAGTACAGGTGTCTCCACTACAGAAAAAAGTATTGGCCCTGCCTAAGCGTCGGCATTCCACAGCAAATAATGCCCATGAAGACAAGGGTACAGTGAGAGCTGGGGACACCGCTCATCAGCAAAACAAAATTGCAAAGTTTGAACCGCCTAAGCAAGCACTAGCTAAACCTTCCGCTGCCCAACAGGTGTAAGGAATCTGCTCCTGGGTTTGGCTGGAGCTCATCCTTACGGAGCTATTGAGTTTCCAGACAAACCTTCCCTGAACCTGCAATTTGAATCACGTGGTTTTGAACTCATTCTGCAGTCTGCTTCATGCTGCCTGTTATGCAGCTCTGCCCCTATTGGCTGCTCATACTATTTAGGGATAGCCCTTCCCCCCAAGAAGTTGCTGAGCATATTCCTTTCTTGGTGTGACTGTGCTTGCCACAACACCTCTGTTTGGCCGTCTTGGCCTTCCTGTGCTGAAGCCCTTGTGCTTAAGCGTTCTTTGTCCTGGAGCCTCCTCCACACAGAGGCCGCTCCTGTGTGGAAACCCCTGAACTGAAGCTTCCAACTTCTTTTAGTCTTTGCCTCCTCTACGCTGAAGCACCATTGCCGAAATCCTTTCTGTTCCTGAGGACCTCCTATGCTGGAGCACCTGCTATGGGTCCCCTGCCCTGTAGGACTCCTGTCCCAGAGACTGCCCCTTGTGCTGCAGTACCTACACTGAAGCTTTTTGCTGAAGCACCTATGTTGAAGCTTTTCACTGATGCCTTCTCGATGCCAACCTTAGCCTGTGACCTTGTCCATAGCTCCTGTGCTACCTGCCCTGACCCCAGTCTGGATATCATTAACCCTGCCTTCTCCAATCCTGACCCGGCTACGTTTGACCACGGAATCCCCATTCAGGACTCGGCTTCGTGGCCTAAGGTCAGTGTTTTCACATCCCCACCTCAGCCCCACGGCCTGGTCCCGGTTTGTGGTGAGCACAAACATTACAACAGGCAAGAAACAAAGGTATGAGTGCAAAAAGACAGCTTCAAGAGCTGAAAACTGAAATGGCTATTCTTGAATGCTCTTGTCATACCATGAAGTGGACATTTAGTGCTAAAATGAAGTACATGGAAAAAATGGTGAGAGAAAGCTTTTTGCATAAACGCTCTGCGACTGTCACCATACAGTCTACCTACAAAAAGAGGAGCGCCCGATGCAAGGGAAATCTCATGACCACGTGATCAGTAGAAAGACTATACTTGGAAAAAGTCCTCAATGAGCGACTGAGGATTGCTGATCTCTAGCACCTTCTGGAGGAGACACTAATAAACTAGAGAAAGGGCTCCAATCCCAGCGCAAGGGTTATTTTCCTCCATCCACTCTCATTCAAGCCACATAGATATCTCGAATGAGAGTGGAAGGATGGGCTTTGGCCGTGGTAAACCCGAGCTTCCCACAAACAGGGAAGGTATGCAACAGGGACATATCACTGTTGGAGAAAACTTGCCTCTAATCCAGCAGTGTGCTAGTTAATTGCACACTAGCAATCAACCAGACTACACCTGGCTGATTAGGACAGCCAGAGCTCTGTGAAATAGTGTCATATGAGAAAGAGGAAGAAGATTTCCTTAGCTCACAATTGGGGCTGACACAAGGAGGACAGACCAGAGATCCCTAGCCCACAACTGGGCTGACCTGGGGAACTTTATATGTCTTGAGCTGCAGAACAACTACAGGCTGACTGCAAGACAAAGGGGACAAGACCTCTAAACCTGGACCCTGACATTGCCATAGCACACAAGGGTGTGGACCCAGGAGAGCAGAGAGGCCTTCCCCTACAGCTATAAGAAACAGATACAACTTTCTTATGGAACTGTTGTAGATCTGTAAATATATATGTTTGGGGATGGTAATTTGCTTAGCTACCCTCCCAGTTAGAGAAGGCTGGACTAAATGTGTAGATATTCTCCAAAGCGGAGTAGGTCTTTCTTTTGTTTATTTTGAATGTTTTGCTGTGTTAAAGGAACAGGCAGAATAAAGCAACATTTTTGTTTCACTTTAAACGGTCTCCATTGCATACCTCTGCACACGTCTCTTACAGTCATTCTCCCTCCAGCAAAAAAAAAGAGGTAAATGAGGATTTAATAAGGTAGGTAGGTAGAACCTGCAAATTGGTCATGCCATGATGTTGGCTGCAGGCTTATAACGCTTTAGCCAAAGGGTTTAACTAAATGATCTGTACTCATGAGCAGTTTAGCACTGAAGTATTGTACTATATGTTTTGTCACTTTGGATGTTGCACTGGGCATTTCTGTTTTTTGAGTTATTAGTAGTGCTAATATCAAGTAAAAGGATAAGTTATAGGCAGCAGTTGTATTGAACAATAGGAGTAGTTATAGGGAGCGGTTATACTGTATATACAATAGCAATCGTTATAATGAGGGGTTAAAGCAGCGGCGGGTTTGAAAATCCTCATCCTCTAGACACTTAGCTGTATCAGTCGCCTCCTTGCTGCCGCCCTCTATTTCCTTTGGAACCCCTGGGTCAAATGATTCCACGGACATCATTAATGTGATGGTGCATGGCGTCACGTTGCCATTGTAAGGCGTTGTAATGACGGCGTTTGATGTCACAACCTCACATTGCCATGGCAATGAGACGCCATGTGATGTCACGTTGGAACATCCGCAATGTCATTTGATGCTGGGGTTCCAAAATAACTATAGGGTGGCAGCAAGGAGGCAGCTGACACATGTAAGTGCATTCCCATTAGAACCGATAGGCCCGAGAGCGCGGAAAATGCATATGGGGGCGGACATTTTTACCACCCCAAAATGTTGCCGCCCTGGGCCCCCGGCCTAATGGGAAATCCGCCACTAGGCTAAAGCGAATAATAGGAGGTGTTATAATGAGCGATAATATAGACCAATAACAGTTATTAGGAGAGGTAATATCGAGCAATAGGAGGAGTTCTATGGAACAATAGGAGTTATTGGGAGTGGTAATATTGAGTAATAGAAGAACTTATAGGGGGCAGTTATATGAATCAATGGGAGCAGTTATAGGGAGCTGTTATATGGAGCAAAAGGATGAGTTATAGGGAGGGATTATATGCAGAAATAGGAGTTATAAGGAGTGGTAAGAAAGAGCAGTAGGAGGAGGTATAGGGTGCAGTTATAGAGAGCAAATGGAGAAGTTAAAGTGAGCTGTTATACGAGCATTAGGAAGAGTTATAGGGAACGCTATATGGAGCAATAAGAGTTAAGTGGCGTGGTTATATGAAGCAATAGGAGCAGTTACAGGGTCATGGTTATATTGAGCAATAGACGGAGATATACAGTATGAAGAGGTTATATGGAGCAAAAAGGAGTTATAGGGAGAAGTCAGGATTTCTAGGGAGTGATTCTATGGAGCAATAGGATTTATAGGGAGTTGTAAAATGGAGCAATAGGAGAAATTATAATGAGCGGTTATATTGAGCAATAGGATGAGTATCGGGAGTTGTTACATAAAGCAATTGGAGGAGTTATAGGGAAGGGTTATATGCAGTGTTTGACAAACCTATACATTTGCACGCCCCGGGCGAGTGTATTTAACATTGTGGCGAGCTAGTATTGGCCCAAGCAGCACACGTGTAATACTAGGTGGCGAGTAAATTTTTTTATTCGGCGAGTAGATTTTTTGGTGATTTGTCGACCACTGGTTACATGGATAAATAGGAGGGGTTATATGGATCAATAGTAGTAATAGAGAGTGATTATATGGAGGAATAGGAGGAATCATAGGGATGGGCTATATGTAACAATAGGAGGAGTCGTATAGAACAATAGGAATTATAGGAGGGTTTATATGGAACAATATGAGTTATAAGGAGTGTTAATATAGAGCAATAGGAGGCGTTGTAGGGTGCACTTATGGCGAGCAATAGAAGTTATAGGAAGAGGTTACATGGAGCATTAGGAGGCGTTATAGGGAATGGCTATATGGAGTGAAAGTGCTCATTATATGGTGCAATATAAGCAGTTAAAGGGGCATCGCTATATGGAGGCAAAGGAGGAGATATAGGGTGTAATTATACGGAGCAATAGGGGGAGGTTATATGGAACAATAAAAGGAATTATAGGCGAAATAGTAGAAGTTACAGGGATGCGGTATATGGCGAATTAGGAATAATAGGGAGTGGTTATATGAATCAATATGAGCCATTATAGGGAACAGCTATAGTGAACAACAGGAGGAGTTATAGGGAGTAGTTATATGGAGGATCTGGGGAAGTTATAGGGATGGGTTACAGTATATGGAACAGTAGGAGCTATAGAAATTGGTTATATGGAACAGTAGAGAAGTTATAGGGAGGGGTTACTGGCAGTAAAAGGAGGAGATATCGGGAGGGGTTACATGGAGTAATAAAGTAGGAGGAGTTATAGGGAGAGGTTATATGGAGCAATAGGAGGAGTTATAGGGAGAGGTTATATGGAGCAATAGGAGGAGTTATAGGGAGAGGTTATGTGGAGCAATAGGAGGAGTTATGTAACTGATGTTATACTTTAGAAATAATGAAGATGGATGATATTCAAATTGAGGAAGAGGAGAAGATGGAGGGAGGAGAGAAGGCCGAAGACCAAATAGAGGTAGAGAAAGTGGAAGAAGAAGCAAAAGAGGAAGACAAAAAGAAAAAGGTTGAAGAAAAAGAGGATCAGGAAACAACAAAAGAGGTGGAGGAAGTTACAATAGAGGTGGAGGAAGTTACAAAAGAGGTGGAGGAAGTTACAAAAGAGGTGGAGGAAGTTACAATCGAGGTGGAGGAAGTTACAAAAGAGGTGGAGGAAGTTGCAATCGAGGTGGAGGAAGAAATAGAGGAGCATTCTATCTAGCCTGTCACCGGCCATGTGAGTAGTAAGATCTTACATTTGTGCTATTCTCCCTACCCCCACTGGTCGAGATTGCATATATTTTCATATTTATTATTACTGACTATCTGGTTTCGGTAACCATTGTACAGGTAAGGATTTCTCTTCTTTTCGGAATATACTGGGAGCCAGTTTACCCTTTAAATTGGTTGTTTTTTTAAAAATGATTCACGGAATCTCAGGGAGATGGATTTTAAAAACTGGATACTTTAGCAATACATTCCAACGGCATTAAATAATATTCCGCATTTTATGAGCCTCGCGGTTGTACTGAGTTATGAATGGGACAACGAACTCTGTGTTGGCCTTGCTGTTTTTGTAACCGATAACTCATTTTTATTTAATTTGGCAGTTTTAATTAATGCCTGTTCTACCATGTTGGGATCATAGCTTCTTTCTAAAAATCTTGTCTTAAGAACCTCTGCCTGTTCTTGGAAATACTCTCTTCAGTACAGTTTCGTCGAATACGCGAAACTGCCCATATGCAATGTTGTTTAGCCAGCGGGGATGGTGGCAACTGCTATTCAATAAAAAATAGTTGGCATCCACCGCTTTAAAAAAAGTTTTAGTTTTTAAAACCCGATCCTCTATATATATATATAGTCAGATGTAGGAAATTAATACTGGATCTACTCCTCTCTGATGTGAACACCAGATTACGATCATTCTGATTTATGTAACATAAAAAAAGATTCTAGGTCTTGGTGTTCACCACGCCAGATAAAGATGATGTCATCAATATATCTTTTCCAGAGGACTAGGCCCGCGTCGAAAGGATTCCCTGACCAAATAGATTCCTCCTCCCAATCTGCCATGAATTTATTGGCGTAACTCGGCACGAACCTAGTCCCAATTGCAGTACCGCATTTCTGTAAAAACAGTGTACCATCGAACCAAAAGACATTATGGGTCAAAATAAATTGAATACCCTGTAGTATAAAATGTCTTTGGTCCGGTGGGATGGTTAGAGCTTTCTCCATCACTCTTTTAACTACATCATGTCCATCTATGTGTCTGATACAAGTGTACAGCGAAGACACATCGCAAGTCACCAGAGTGTAGTCATGTCGCCATTCTATTTCAGATAAAATAATTAAAATCTGCATTGTATCTCGTAAGTGGCATTGGAAGCATATTTCTGCAGATAGATATCAATGTACTCTGACAGATTTTGTGTCAGAGAACCGATGCCCAAGATAATCGGCCTCCCTGGGGGGTTGGATAGGTCTTTGTGTATCTTGGGCAAGAAATAAAACACGGGCATAACCATTTTTTGCCCCATGAGATATTGCAATTCTTTCTCGTCCAAGATACCAAGTTGTCTACCATGATTTAATATACCTTGTAATTCTTTTTTATGTAAGTTGGTAGGGTCCCTAGCCAATCTCTCATAGGTCAGTGGATCATTAAAAATCCTACCAGACTCTTTGAGGTAGTAGCTAGTATCCATTACTACTACACCTCCCCCCCACCTTTGTCAGCTGACTTGACAGTAATACTCTTGTCTTCGGTAAGTTCCTTAGGGCTGCTCTTTCTTGTTTTGTCAGATTATCCTTATACTTGCTTTTATTCTGAGCTAGTCTCTCAAAATCCTTGAGAATGAGTTGATTAAAAACCTCAAGGTATTGACCCTTACTTTGACTAGGATAAAATTTTGTTTTTCGGAATATACTGGGAGTCAGTTTACCCTTTAAATTGGCTGCTTTTTAAAAAATTATTCGCAGGATCTCAGGGAGATGGCTTTTAAAAACTGGATACTTTAGCAATACATGCCAATGGCATTTAATAATATTACGAATTTTATGAGCCTCGCGGTTGTACTGAGTTATGAATGGGACAACGAACTCTATGTTGGCCTTACTGTTTTTGTAACCGATAACTCATTTTTATTTAATTTGGCAGTTTTAATTAATGCCTGTTCTACCATGTTGGGATCATAGCTTCTTTCTAAAAATCTTGTCTTAAGAACCTCTGCCTGTTCTTGGAAAATACTCTCTTCAGTACAGTTTCGTCGAATACGCGAAACTGCCCATATGCAATGTTGTTTAGCCAGCGGGGATGGTGGCAACTGCTATTCAATAAAAAATTGTTGGCATCCACCTCTTTTAAAAAAGTTTTCGTTTTTAAAACCTGATCCTCTACATATATAGTCAGATCTAGGAAATTAATACTGGATCTACTACTCTCTGATGTGAACACCAGATTACGATCATTCTGATTTATGTAACATAAAAAAAGATTCTAGGTCTTGGTGTTCACCACGCCAGATAAAGATGATGTCATCAATATATCTTTTCCAGAGGACTAGGCCCGCGTCGAAAGGATTCCCTGACCAAATAGATTCCTCCTCCCAATCTGCCATGAATTTATTGGCGTAACTCGGCACGAACCTAGTCCCAATTGCAGTACCGCATTTCTGTAAAAACAGTGTACCATCGAACCAAAAGACATTATGGGTCAAAATAAATTGAATCCCCTGTAGTATAAAATGTCTTTGGTCCGGTGGGATGGTTAGAGCTTTCTCCATCACTCTTTTAACTACATCATGTCCATCTATGTGTCTGATACAAGTGTACAGCGAAGACACATCGCAAGTCACCAGAGTGTAGTCATGTCGCCATTCTATTTCAGATAAAATAATTAAAATCTGCATTGTATCTCGTAAGTGGCATTGGAAGCATATTTCTGCAGATAGATATCAATGTACTCTGACAGATTTTGTGTCAGAGAACCGATGCCCAAGATAATCGGCCTCCCTGGGGGGTTGGATAGGTCTTTATGTATCTTGGGCAAGAAATAAAACACGGGCATAACCATTTTTTGCCCCATGAGATATTGCAATTCTTTCTCGTCCAAGATACCAAGTTGTCTACCATGATTTAATATACCTTGTAATTCTTTTTTATGTAAGTTGGTAGGGTCCCTAGCCAATCTCTCATAGGTCAGTGGATCATTAAAAATCCTACCAGACTCTTTGAGGTAGTAGCTAGTATCCATTACTACTACACCTCCCCCCCACCTTTGTCAGCTGACTTGACAGTAATACTCTTGTCTTCGGTAAGTTCCTTAGGGCTGCTCTTTCTTGTTTTGTCAGATTATCCTTATACTTGCTTTTATTCTGAGCTAGTCTCTCAAAATCCTTGAGAATGAGTTGATTAAAAACCTCAAGGTATTGACCCTTACTTTGACTAGGATAAAATTTTGTTTTTCGGAATATAATGGGAGTCAGTTTACCCTTTAAATTGGCTGCTTTTTAAAAAATTATTCGCAGGATCTCAGGGAGATGGCTTTTAAAAACTGGATACTTTAGCAATACATGCCAATGGCGTTTAATAATATTACGAATTTTATGAGCCTCGCGGTTGTACTGAGTTATGAATGGGACAACGAACTCTATGTTGGCCATTCTGTTTTTGTAACCGATAACTCATTTTTATTTAATTTGGCAGTTTTAATTAATGCCTGTTCTACCATGTTGGGATCATAGCTTCTTTCTAAAAATCTTGTCTTAAGAACCTCTGCCTGTTCTTGGAAAATACTCTCTTCAGTACAGTTTCGTCGAATACGCGAAACTGCCCATATGCAATGTTGTTTAGCCAGCGGGGATGGTGGCAACTGCTATTCAATAAAAAATTGTTGGCATCCACCTCTTTTAAAAAAGTTTTCGTTTTTAAAACCTGATCCTCTACATATATAGTCAGATCTAGGAAATTAATACTGGATCTACTCCTCTCTGATGTGAACACCAGATTACGATCATTCTGATTTATGTAACATAAAAAAAGATTCTAGGTCTTGGTGTTCACCACGCCAGATAAAGATGATGTCATCAATATATCTTTTCCAGAGGACTAGGCCCGCGTCGAAAGGATTCCCTGACCAAATAGATTCCTCCTCCCAATCTGCCATGAATTTATTGGCGTAACTCGGCACGAACCTAGTCCCAATTGCAGTACCGCATTTCTGTAAAAACAGTGTACCATCGAACCAAAAGACATTATGGGTCAAAATAAATTGAATCCCCTGTAGTATAAAATGTCTTTGGTCCGGTGGGATGGTTAGAGCTTTCTCCATCACTCTTTTAACTGCATCATGTCCATCTATGTGTCTGATACAAGTGTACAGCGAAGACACATCGCAAGTCACCAGAGTGTAGTCATGTCGCCATTCTATTTCAGATAAAATAATTAAAATCTGCATTGTATCTCGTAAGTGGCATTGGAAGCATATTTCTGCAGATAGATATCAATGTACTCTGACAGATTTTGTGTCAGAGAACCGATGCCCAAGATAATCGGCCTCCCTGGGGGGTTGGATAGGTCTTTATGTATCTTGGGCAAGAAATAAAACACGGGCATAACCATTTTTTGCCCCATGAGATATTGCAATTCTTTCTCGTCCAAGATACCAAGTTGTCTACCATGATTTAATATACCTTGTAATTCTTTTTTATGTAAGTTGGTAGGGTCCCTAGCCAATCTCTCATAGGTCAGTGGATCATTAAAAATCCTACCAGACTCTTTGAGGTAGTAGCTAGTATCCATTACTACTACACCTCCCCCCCACCTTTGTCAGCTGACTTGACAGTAATACTCTTGTCTTCGGTAAGTTCCTTAGGGCTGCTCTTTCTTGTTTTGTCAGATTATCCTTATACTTGCTTTTATTCTGAGCTAGTCTCTCAAAATCCTTGAGAATGAGTTGATTAAAAACCTCAAGGTATTGACCCTTACTTTGACTAGGATAAAATTTTGTTTTTCGGAATATAATGAGAGTCAGTTTACCCTTTAAATTGGCTGCTTTTTAAAAAATTATTCGCAGGATCTCAGGGAGATGGCTTTTAAAAACTGGATACTTTAGCAATACATGCCAATGGCATTTAATAATATTACGAATTTTATGAGCCTCGCGGTTGTACTGAGTTATGAATGGGACAACGAACTCTAAGTTGGCCATTCTGTTTTTGTAACCGATAACTCATTTTTATTTAATTTGGCAGTTTTAATTAATGCCTGTTCTACCATGTTGGGATCATAGCTTCTTTCTAAAAATCTTGTCTTAAGAACCTCTGCCTGTTCTTGGAAAATACTCTCTTCAGTACAGTTTCGTCGAATACGCGAAACTGCCCATATGCAATGTTGTTTAGCCAGCGGGGATGGTGGCAACTGCTATTCAATAAAAAATTGTTGGCATCCACCTCTTTTAAAAAAGTTTTCGTTTTTAAAACCTGATCCTCTACATATATAGTCAGATCTAGGAAATTAATACTGGATCTACTCCTCTCTGATGTGAACACCAGATTATGATCATTCGGATTTATGTAACATAAAAAAGATTCTAGGTCTTGGTGTTCACCACGCCAGATAAAGATGATGTCATCAATATCTTTTCCAGAGGACTAGGCCCGCGTCGAAAGGATTCCCTGACCAAATACATTCCTCCTCCCAATCCGCCATGTATGTATTGGCGTAACTCGGCACGAACCTACTCCCCATTGCAGTACCGCATTTCTGTAAAAACAGTGTACCATTGAACCAAAAGACATTATGGGTCAAAATAAATTGAATCCCCTGTAGTATAAAATGTCTTTGGTCCGGTGGGATGGTTAGATCTTTCTCCATCACTCTTTTAACTTCATCATGTCCATCTACAGTACAGTATGTGTCTGATACAAGTGTACAGCGAAGACACATCGCAAGTCACCAGAGTGTAGTCATGTCGCCATTCTATTTAAGATAAAATATTTTAAATCTGCGTTGTATCTCGTAAGTATGACCTGGCATTGGAAGCATATTTCTGCAGATAGATATCAATGTACTCTGACAGATTTTGTGTCAAAGAACCGATGCCCGAGATAATCGGCCTCCCTGGGGGGTTGGATAGGTCTTTGTGTCTTGGGTAAGAAATAAAACACGGGCATAACCGTTTTTGCCTCATGAGATATTGCAATTCTTTCTCGTCCAAGATACCAAGTTGTCTACCATGATTTAATATACCTTGTAATTCTTCTTTATGTAAGTTGGTAGGGTCCCTAGCCAATCTCTCATAGGTCAGTGGATCATTCAAAATCCTACCAGACTCTTTGAGGTAGTAGCTAGTATCCATTACTACTACACTCCCCCCCCCCCCCTTTGTCAGCTGACTTGACAGTAATACTCCTGTCTTCGGTAAGTTCCTTAAGGGCTGCTCTTTCTTGTTTAGTCAGATTATCCTTATACTTGCTTTTATTCTGAGCTAGTCTCTCGAAATCCTTGAGAATTAGTTGATTAAAACCTCAAGGTATTGACCCTTACTTTCACTAGGATAAAATTTTGATCTTTCTTTTAATTTAGAATGAACAAATGCATCACTGGTGTCTACATTCACTACAGCTGGTACTCTTTCAACTACCTGTGAACAATGTTCGCGACTTAATGCATCCTTATTCAAGAAAAATCTCTTGACCGTCATTTGTCGCAGATATTTTTGTGCATCTAAAAACAAGTTGAAACCACTGGGTCCCATCGTACGGGCAAAATTTAACCCCTTAGCCATCAACTTGGTTTGTGTGTCAGTTAAAACTTTAGTACTAATGTCAAAACTGATTTTAGTGCATTATTTTCTTGTTTTGCAGTTTTCCCTCTTCCTCTTGGCCTCATTTTTTCCTGTTTATCTCCAACCCTCCTGATTCCCCCAGGTCGTCTAGACACAGAAAATGATTCTGTATCTCGATCTGTGGTTGGGGTGCGCGGTCTAAAAAAAGAAACCGCAGATTTCTTACTGTCTACCCGTTCCCAAATGGGGCTTTTGCACAATAATTATAGACATAAATATAAATAAAAATATAAATATTTTTAAAAACAACTTTGGGTAAAAGAGCTTAATGAAATAGCTAACTAAAACGTGTAAAAACACTTAAAACACGTTAAAAAGACCACAGATAAAACAGGTAAAAGAAGGAGAGAAGAGGTGGAGTGGAAGCCATGATTAATATCTCGGATACAAAGGGAAAAACCTAGGTAAAAAACATGGATGGTTAGCCAATAAATGCTCCAATGTCTAGATCTACATTAAGTCCCAAGGGAACTAACGAATGTAATTTGTAAATCCAAATACCACTGGACCCAGGAACAACCTCATATTAGGGATATTCCTATTCTCAGAGGCAGAGAGTTAATGATCCGATAGGGGGTGGAGTGGAAGGGAGGGGAGGGCGGGAGAGGGTGGAGGGAGGAGTGTGGAGGGTTGGGTGGAGTGGAGGGGTAGGGGTAGGTGGGAGAGGGGAGTATTGAGTTGGGGGGGGGGTCAGTGATCCAGTCGGTACCGTACTCTTAGATCGCTCCAGTAACTGTGGTTAGTGCACTTGGATTCGATGCAACATATCTTTGAGGTAAGTGATCCTTGTTTGCAGGGACATTATTTTATCCCTACTTTCCCACTGGGTAACGCACAGGATACCTTATGAGTCTGATTTGAATATATTTAAAAGTGAGGCAAACCGTGAGGAGGAGGACAAGGGAAGGTATGCAACATACTCTTGTTCTGTCCGTTTCATATATTTAACAAACAATATATTTAGTCTCTATACTTTAAGTGGGGTCAGTTAAGTGTCTAGTGTTGTACCTTATGGCTGAGCAAGGGAGGGGGAAGGGAGAGAAGGTGGGGGGGGGTTGAGAGATGGGAGAAGGGGGGGGGAGAGGAGGGGAGAGAAGAGAGGGGGGAGGAGGGGAAGGGGGAAGGGTAGGGAAATATAAGGGAGGGGGAAGGGAGGAGGTAGAGGGGGAGAGGCTAGGTTGCAGTGTCATAAGCATACATTTGCATTTCTGTTGAGGTTCTTTTTCACACATTTGAATTAGGTAATTCACATTTAAGGGTTAGATAGATCTTGTCAGAGGGGACATTATTGTGTCCCTACTTCTTCCTCAGGGAGGCGTGCAGCATATCTTGCAAACTTAGTTAAACCATTGTTGAGGCTTTATATATCAATAAAAGTAACTCCATGTGTGTCACAAACCAGAGACAATGCTCTGTTTGTTTTCCTGGTCGAGGGTCTCATCGCTCAGAGTTCAGGGGAAGGTGGGTCGTTCGGTAGAGAGGGGGGAGAGGTCAGGGGGCGGTGGGGGGTACGGGGGTAAGATACGGGAGTAGGGAGAAGGCTATGGTGTGGGCCAGGATGGGGGTCCAGGGTAAAAGGGGGGGAGGGGGAGAGAATAATCATTGACTTTTAACTTTATGCTGAAGGGGTAATCAACAATTATCGTAACCAAATGAACCATATATCCTTTACTAACTCAACAACATCTATGCTAAGAAAACATTTTCTCAACTCCTACAGGTATACTATGGAAGAACATAAAAAAAAAATTACAAAAATAAAAAATAAAAAAATTTAAAAAATTAAAAAAAAAAAAAAATCAAAAAAAAAAAATAGGAGGTGCCTGCTGCCAGGGCCCAAGATGGCTCCCCTCCCTCCCTCCAGCCATGCTCCACAGTGAAAGCACCGTCTAGAAAGATACAGTGGAATCCACAGAAGTGTCATGAAGGGCAAAAAAAAAATTCTCCCTCGAGAAAAGGAAGAAATCAGCCTCAGACCCAGCGAGGAAGATGCTATTCTGGAAATTATTTTGGATCCTCTGACTCTTCCATCCAAGCGGAACGCAATTTGCCGATACCTCCAGGACAGCATCTTTAACAAGGATGGTAACATAACGTTTAAGAGATGGAAAGAGCTAGTTCCTGGCCTAATGAGGGTAGTTTCATTAAGAATGCAGGATAATAAGATCCCTTGTATTCATTTACTCACCGAAATACTAAAGGGTGCCAAGCACGATGGGGAAAATATAAAGATATCGATCTTACCTGAGATAATCTGTTGCCTGGGAAGAGAAGACCCGGCCGTGAATGAGGAGCTGGTTTACACTTTGCAGGAGTGCATGAAACTTAGACAGGCAAAGCTGAGCCAGAAACAACTGAAGTGCCTTATAAAAAACGGCATTGAGAGCATCGATAAAGGTCTCATTAAAACCATCATCCTCACCCTCCCCAAAATACTAAAGGAGGAACTAAGGGGCCTTCATTTTTATAAATTGATCCAATCACTTGTAGAAAAATTCAAACCTGGAAGATGCCAGGAGATAGCCACCCTGGCTGCCTCAGCTATTATTTTTTTAAACCACTATATAGAAACTGAAAGATTCAACAGGTATCTAAGTACATTGCCTATCATTTCAAAATATTTCTATTGCAAAAGCATGAAGGTCCATGCATCATGTGCTGACACTGTTACTGCTAACAGTTGCAGTGTTATAGAAGAGCAGTTGATGTCATTAAAGAGAGCAGCTCTTGCTAATGATACATGTAATTCAAAACAATCTGAAATTTCAGGTAGCAGAGCCAATTCACAGGCTAGGCCCTATCCTCATAAGCAGCCACATCAAGATGTGTTGTCCCGTGGTGGCACAAGCCTCCAAGGAAAGCAAAGTGAGGTGAAGAATGGGATTCGTGCCAGGCACAGGCTAGTACAAAATAATATCAGAAAAGATCAATTAGGTGTCCATGCTGAGACAAATACGATCTCTAAAATTGGCTCTGATACTGGGATGGATCTGAACACCAATAATAAAAAAAATATCTCCTTGCAAAAAAGCCATCCTGGAGCTTTGGAGAAACTTACAGGAAACCAGACTACTTTTGTTATTCAGCCAGAACAGCCCTATGCACGGGTTGACAAACACCGCCAAATTAAATATAATACTGGCAAGGAAAAGCCGAAATATGTTACTGTAACTTCTGACCCACCATCTAAGATCGCTGGGAGTGTTCTAAGGGAGAACAAAGGCAAAGACGTCAATACGAGCAGGCCTCTACCTTCCATCTCCAGGGCTGCCAACTCTTTTCAAAGAACAAGTGCCACCAAATGCACTGATGGTGCTAAAATAGGTCTCAGAAAAAATAACAGACAATTAAGAGGTTCTCAAGATCAGCAACGTCCACCATGAATGGAACTTGCAAAAATTACAAAAAAAATTTTTTTTTTTAAATTAAAAAAAAAAAAAAAAAAAAAAAAAAAATAAATAAAAAAAAAAAAATAGGAGGTGCCTGCTGCCAGGGCCCAAGATGGCTCCCCTCCCTCCCTCCTGCCATGCTCCACAGTGAAAGCACAGTCTAGAAAGATACAGTGGAATCCGCAGAAGTGTCATGAAGGGCAAAAAAAAAATTCTCCCTCGAGAAAAGGAAGAAATCAGCCTCAGACCCAGCGAGGAAGATGCTATTCTGGAAATTATTTTGGATCCTCTGACTCTTCCATCCAAGCGGAACGCAATTTGCCGATACCTCCAGGACAGCATCTTTAACAAGGATGGTAACATAACGTTTAAGAGATGGAAAGAGCTAGTTCCTGGCCTAATGAGGGTAGTTTCATTAAGAATGCAGGATAATAAGATCCCTTGTATTCATTTACTCACCGAAATACTAAAGGGTGCCAAGCACGATGGGGAAAATATAAAGATATCGATCTTACCTGAGATAATCTGTTGCCTGGGAAGAGAAGACCCGGCCGTGAATGAGGAGCTGGTTTACACTTTGCAGGAGTGCATGAAACTTAGACAGGCAAAGCTGAGCCAGAAACAACTGAAGTGCCTTATAAAAAACGGCATTGAGAGCATCGATAAAGGTCTCATTAAAACCATCATCCTCATCCTCCCCAAAATACTAAAGGAGGAACTAAGGGGCCTTCATTTTTATAAATTGATCCAATCACTTGTAGAAAAATTCAAACCTGGAAGATGCCAGGAGATAGCCACCCTGGCTGCCTCAGCTATTATTTTTTTAAACCACTATATAGAAACTGAAAGATTCAACAGGTATCTAAGTACATTGCCTATCATTTCAAAATATTTCTATTGCAAAAGCATGAAGGTCCATGCATCATGTGCTGACACTGTTACTGCTAACAGTTGCAGTGTTATAGAAGAGCAGTTGATGTCATTAAAGAGAGCAGCTCTTGCTAATGATACATGTAATTCAAAACAATCTGAAATTTCAGGTAGCAGAGCCAATTCACAGACTAGGCCCTATCCTCATAAGCAGCCACATCAAGATGTGTTGTCCCGTGGTGGCACAAGCCTCCAAGGAAAGCAAAGTGAGGTGAAGAATGGGATTCATGCCAGGCACAGGCTAGTACAAAATAATATCAGAAAAGATCAATTAGGTGTCCATGCTGAGACAAATACGATCTCTAAAATTGGCTCTGATACTGGGATGGATCTGAACACCAATAATAAAAAAAATATCTCCTTGCAAAAAGCCATCCTGGAGCTTTGGAGAAACTTACAGGAAACCAGACTACTTTTGTTATTCAGCCAGAACAGCCCTATGCACGGGTTGACAAACACCGCCAAATTAAATATAATACTGGCAAGGAAAAGCCGAAATATGTTACTGTAACTTCAGACCCACCATCTAAGATCGCTGGGAGTGTTCTAAGGGAGAACAAAGGCAAAGACGTCAATACGAGCAGGCCTCTACCTTCCATCTCCAGGGCTGCCAACTCTTTTCAAAGAACAAGTGCCACCAAATGCACTGATGGTGCTAAAATAGGTCTCAGAAAAAATAA
This sequence comes from Ascaphus truei, assembly GCF_040206685.1. Taxonomy (NCBI): domain Eukaryota; kingdom Metazoa; phylum Chordata; class Amphibia; order Anura; family Ascaphidae; genus Ascaphus; species Ascaphus truei. The sequence goes on from NW_027457063.1 coordinate 55,115, forward strand.
CAGACAATTAAGAGGTTCTCAAGATCAGCAACGTCCACCATGAATGGAACTTGCAAAAATTATAAAAAAAATTTTTTTTTAAAAATTAAAAAAATTAAAAAAATAAATAAAAAAAAAATAAAAAAAAAAAAATAGGAGGTGCCTGCTGCCAGGGCCCAAGATGGCTCCCCTCCCTCCCTCCTGCCATGCTCCACAGTGAAAGCACCGTCTAGAAAGATACAGTGGAATCCGCAGAAGTGTCATGAAGGGCAAAAAAAAAATTCTCCCTCGAGAAAAGGAAGAAATCAGCCTCAGACCCAGCGAGGAAGATGCTATTCTGGAAATTATTTTGGATCCTCTGACTCTTCCATCCAAGCGGAACGCAATTTGCCGATACCTCCAGGACAGCATCTTTAACAAGGATGGTAACATAACGTTTAAGAGATGGAAAGAGCTAGTTCCTGGCCTAATGAGGGTAGTTTCATTAAGAATGCAGGATAATAAGATCCCTTGTATTCATTTACTCACCGAAATACTAAAGGGTGCCAAGCACGATGGGGAAAATATAAAGATATCGATCTTACCTGAGATAATCTGTTGCCTGGGAAGAGAAGACCCGGCCGTGAATGAGGAGCTGGTTTACACTTTGCAGGAGTGCATGAAACTTAGACAGGCAAAGCTGAGCCAGAAACAACTGAAGTGCCTTATAAAAAACGGCATTGAGAGCATCGATAAAGGTCTCATTAAAACCATCATCCTCACCCTCCCCAAAATACTAAAGGAGGAACTAAGGGGCCTTCATTTTTATAAATTGATCCAATCACTTGTAGAAAAATTCAAACCTGGAAGATGCCAGGAGATAGCCACCCTGGCTGCCTCAGCTATTATTTTTTTAAACCACTATATAGAAACTGAAAGATTCAACAGGTATCTAAGTACATTGCCTATCATTTCAAAATATTTCTATTGCAAAAGCATGAAGGTCCATGCATCATGTGCTGACACTGTTACTGCTAACAGTTGCAGTGTTATAGAAGAGCAGTTGATGTCATTAAAGAGAGCAGCTCTTGCTAATGATACATGTAATTCAAAACAATCTGAAATTTCAGGTAGCAGAGCCAATTCACAGGCTAGGCCCTATCCTCATAAGCAGCCACATCAAGATGTGTTGTCCCGTGGTGGCACAAGCCTCCAAGGAAAGCAAAGTGAGGTGAAGAATGGGATTCGTGCCAGGCACAGGCTAGTACAAAATAATATCAGAAAAGATCAATTAGGTGTCCATGCTGAGACAAATACGATCTCTAAAATTGGCTCTGATACTGGGATGGATCTGAACACCAATAATAAAAAAAATATCTCCTTGCAAAAAAGCCATCCTGGAACTTTGGAGAAACTTACAGGAAACCAGACTACTTTTGTTATTCAGCCAGAACAGCCCTATGCACGGGTTGACAAACACCGCCAAATTAAATATAATACTGGCAAGGAAAAGCCGAAATATGTTACTGTAACTTCAGACCCACCATCTAAGATCGCTGGGAGTGTTCTAAGGGAGAACAAAGGCAAAGACGTCAATACGAGCAGGCCTCTACCTTCCATCTCCAGGGCTGCCAACTCTTTTCAAAGAACAAGTGCCACCAAATGCACTGATGGTGCTAAAATAGGTCTCAGAAAAAATAACAGACAATTAAGAGGTTCTCAAGATCAGCAACGTCCACCATGAATGGAACTTGCAAAAATTACAAAAAAAATTTTTTTTTTTAAATTAAAAAAATTAAAAAAATAAATAAAAAAAAAATAAAAAAAAAAAATAGGAGGTGCCTGCTGCCAGGGCCCAAGATGGCTCCCCTCCCTCCCTCCTGCCATGCTCCACAGTGAAAGCACCGTCTAGAAAGATACAGTGGAATCCGCAGAAGTGTCATGAAGGGCAAAAAAAAAATTCTCCCTCGAGAAAAGGAAGAAATCAGCCTCAGACCCAGCGAGGAAGACGCTATTCTGGAAATTATTTTGGATCCTCTGACTCTTCCATCCAAGCGGAACGCAATTTGCCGATACCTCCAGGACAGCATCTTTAACAAGGATGGTAACATAACGTTTAAGAGATGGAAAGAGCTAGTTCCTGGCCTAATGAGGGTAGTTTCATTAAGAATGCAGGATAATAAGATCCCTTGTATTCATTTACTCACCGAAATACTAAAGGGTGCCAAGCACGATGGGGAAAATATAAAGATATCGATCTTACCTGAGATAATCTGTTGCCTGGGAAGAGAAGACCCGGCCGTGAATGAGGAGCTGGTTTACACTTTGCAGGAGTGCATGAAACTTAGACAGGCAAAGCTGAGCCAGAAACAACTGAAGTGCCTTATAAAAAACGGCATTGAGAGCATCGATAAAGGTCTCATTAAAACCATCATCCTCATCCTCCCCAAAATACTAAAGGAGGAACTAAGGGGCCTTCATTTTTATAAATTGATCCAATCACTTGTAGAAAAATTCAAACCTGGAAGATGCCAGGAGATAGCCACCCTGGCTGCCTCAGCTATTATTTTTTTAAACCACTATATAGAAACTGAAAGATTCAACAGGTATCTAAGTACATTGCCTATCATTTCAAAATATTTCTATTGCAAAAGCATGAAGGTCCATGCATCATGTGCTGACACTGTTACTGCTAACAGTTGCAGTGTTATAGAAGAGCAGTTGATGTCATTAAAGAGAGCAGCTCTTGCTAATGATACATGTAATTCAAAACAATCTGAAATTTCAGGTAGCAGAGCCAATTCACAGACTAGGCCCTATCCTCATAAGCAGCCACATCAAGATGTGTTGTCCCGTGGTGGCACAAGCCTCCAAGGAAAGCAAAGTGAGGTGAAGAATGGGATTCGTGCCAGGCACAGGCTAGTACAAAATAATATCAGAAAAGATCAATTAGGTGTCCATGCTGAGACAAATACGATCTCTAAAATTGGCTCTGATACTGGGATGGATCTGAACACCAATAATAAAAAAAATATCTCCTTGCAAAAAAGCCATCCTGGAGCTTTGGAGAAACTTACAGGAAACCAGACTACTTTTGTTATTCAGCCAGAACAGCCCTATGCACGGGTTGACAAACATCGCCAAATTAAATATAATACTTGCAAGGAAAAGCCGAAATATGTTACTGTAACTTCAGACCCACCATCTAAGATCGCTGGGAGTGTTCTAAGGGAGAACAAAGGCAAAGACGTCAATACGAGCAGGCCTCTACCTTCCATCTCCAGGGCTGCCAACTCTTTTCAAAGAACAAGTGCCACCAAATGCACTGATGGTGCTAAAATAGGTCTCAGAAAAAATAACAGACAATTAAGAGGTTCTCAAGATCAGCAACGTCCACCATGAATGGAACTTGCAAAAATTACAAAAAAAATAAAAAAAATTTTTAAAAATTAAAAAAATTTAAAAAAAAAAAAAAAATTAAAAAAAAAAAATAGGAGGTGCCTGCTGCCAGGGCCCAAGATGGCTCCCCTCCCTCCCTACAGCCATGCTCCACAGTGAAAGCACCGTCTAGAAAGATACAGTGGAATCCACAGAAGTGTCATGAAGGGCAAAAAAAAAATTCTCCCTCGAGAAAAGGAAGAAATCAGCCTCAGACCCAGCGAGGAAGATGCTATTCTGGAAATTATTTTGGATCCTCTGACTCTTCCATCCAAGCGGAACGCAATTTGCCGATACCTCCAGGACAGCATCTTTAACAAGGATGGTAACATAACGTTTAAGAGATGGAAAGAGCTAGTTCCTGGCCTAATGAGGGTAGTTTCATTAAGAATGCAGGATAATAAGATCCCTTGTATTCATTTACTCACCGAAATACTAAAGGGTGCCAAGCACGATGGGGAAAATATAAAGATATCGATCTTACCTGAGATAATCTGTTGCCTGGGAAGAGAAGACCCGGCCGTGAATGAGGAGCTGGTTTACACTTTGCAGGAGTGCATGAAACTTAGACAGGCAAAGCTGAGCCAGAAACAACTGAAGTGCCTTATAAAAAACGGCATTGAGAGCATCGATAAAGGTCTCATTAAAACCATCATCCTCATCCTCCCCAAAATACTAAAGGAGGAACTAAGGGGCCTTCATTTTTATAAATTGATCCAATCACTTGTAGAAAAATTCAAACCTGGAAGATGCCAGGAGATAGCCACCCTGGCTGCCTCAGCTATTATTTTTTTAAACCACTATATAGAAACTGAAAGATTCAACAGGTATCTAAGTACATTGCCTATCATTTCAAAATATTTCTATTGCAAAAGCATGAAGGTCCATGCATCATGTGCTGACACTGTTACTGCTAACAGTTGCAGTGTTATAGAAGAGCAGTTGATGTCATTAAAGAGAGCAGCTCTTGCTAATGATACATGTAATTCAAAACAATCTGAAATTTCAGGTAGCAGAGCCAATTCACAGGCTAGGCCCTATCCTCATAAGCAGCCACATCAAGATGTGTTGTCCCGTGGTGGCACAAGCCTCCAAGGAAAGCAAAGTGAGGTGAAGAATGGGATTCGTGCCAGGCACAGGCTAGTACAAAATAATATCAGAAAAGATCAATTAGGTGTCCATGCTGAGACAAATACGATCTCTAAAATTGGCTCTGATACTGGGATGGATCTGAACATCAATAATAAAAAAAATATCTCCTTGCAAAAAAGCCATCCTGGAACTTTGGAGAAACTTACAGGAAACCAGACTACTTTTGTTATTCAGCCAGAACAGCCCTATGCACGGGTTGACAAACACCGCCAAATTAAATATAATACTGGCAAGGAAAAGCCGAAATATGTTACTGTAACTTCAGACCCACCATCTAAGATCGCTGGGAGTGTTCTAAGGGAGAACAAAGGCAAAGACGTCAATACGAGCAGGCCTCTACCTTCCATCTCCAGGGCTGCCAACTCTTTTCAAAGAACAAGTGCCACCAAATGCACTGATGGTGCTAAAATAGGTCTCAGAAAAAATAACAGACAATTAAGAGGTTCTCAAGATCAGCAACGTCCACCATGAATGGAACATCTAGCACTTGGGAGAGAGAGACCCCATTCCATCAAGCGCTCCTCATACAGCAACTCAAAATTGTGATCATTGGTGCCAGTTGCTTCTTGACCTTACACTTACTGACTGTCCACAACTTCTTTAGCATATCCATGTTTCTTACCGTATGACCCAGAGCATTTATCCTGGATAGGATATTGTCCAAACTCCTGTTTTTCTCAGCTATGTTTGTTTGGGAGCACAGCTCCCTTAAAATCTTTGAGTGGTTATCAACCACCCCATTGATGAATAGTTCTAACTCTCATCAGTGAACTTTACACTCCTTATTCACCCTGCGGATAATTAAGAAGCACCATTAGCAGAGGTGGAAGCCTCCTGTGTCATCTTGACACAGGTAAAGTCAGGCTAAAGTCAGTCCGGCTGGGACTTGACTGTTCAAACCTTTCTCTAAAGTCAGGCTAAAATGGCTTAAAAGATTCCCTATTTATAGGGTTATTTTAAAAATGTTAATGTGAGCATTGGCGTAACATTTAAGTAACGCCCATGCATTAGCAGGCTGGAACGTAAGTTGAATTGTTCCTAAGGCACATGTGCAATATATATTTATAGCGTGTCTTTGTGCTATGACTATTCACGGTACTACAGATAACATAATGACAGATTTGGGTTTTTGGACTCCTGTGCTTGCTGTAGCTATGTATAGGATAAATACTTTAAATGCTTCCCTCTCACTCACTATACTTATGTTTGACAAAGTGCCAGTGGGCGTGAAACGTACATCAGGTGGTAGTGACGTAGCAACGAAATCACGTGGCACTACCTGCAGGAGATCCAAGGAGAGGTGGAGTGACGGCGCGGACACTGACCGAGCTAACTAACAGATAAGCTAAAACGGTTGTTGTATTGGTTGTTTTTCACAAAGGGTAGGGTTAGTATGAGGTCGATCGGGGCGTGATCGGACCATGTGATCGGACCTATGTTGGACTGGGAAGATGCCTGGAAGATGTTACTTGTACCCAGGAAATAATCAATCCTCGAGTAGGACTGATGAGGGGTGGAGAAGAAGGTATAATCCTTCTGACCCTGGTGCTGTGCCCTCCATATGTCCACTAGTGAGTAGTTCTGGATAAGCTCTCGAAATTTCTTGGCTTGTTTTTGACCTTGGGTGGTGGGGGGAGGGGGTGGGAGATAGGTGAGCGGAGGTGGGGTTTGATTTGTCCTGTACGTGTGAGGCCACCATATTGAAGTCCCCTCCTAATATCAGGGAGGAGAGGGACTGCTGTTCTAGTGATTCGAGAGGGTTTTTTAAGAAGGGGATTTGTTTGTCATTGGGTGCATAAACATTGACTATTGTGATTGGCGAACCTGCTAGGGTACCCTGGATTATCAGGGATCGCCCCTCAGGATCTGCACGAGACTTAGTTAACACAAAGGGGACCGCAGTTCTAATGAGGATGGCTACTCCTCTTTTTTTGCTTGCGGAGGAAGCATAAAATGCCTGGGGGAATACACTTTTAAATGTGTTAGGGGGTGTCAGGGAGTTAAAGTGGGTCTCTTGGATAAGAACAATATCGCCCTTAGATTTTTTAAGTTCCATAAAGACTAGTTTCCTCTTTTTTACTGAGTTAAGGCCTTTGACATTAATCGAGATTAGTTTGATAGAAGCCATTATGTTTTTGGGGGTGTTTTCAGAGCTCTAGGCTCTGGAGCTCTTGTTCTTCCCACTTCAGGAGCTCTGTGCTGAGGGATCGGGCCTAGGTCCGGGCACCTGGTAGGGGGGAGTGCGGAGGGGGCGCCAGCGCGGGGGAAGGGGGAGGGGGGTAGTATAGACACACTAGGTAAGGGGGGGGTAGGAGAGCCATTGTATGGCCCAAAGAAAATAGCCTTTGTCACTCGGGTGAGAAAGGTAGCGGGGTGGAATACCCCTGGGGGGACTTCCAGGACGGTGAGCTTGTCGCGGAGCAGGGTGTAGGGCCCGAGACCCTCCCTGCACTAGGAGAAAAACCACTCATGTCAGTTTAGTGGCGGGGGGGGCTTTCCTATTCTCAGATGTGTTGTGGGGCCTATCTTTGCATTGACCGGGTTTTGGGGGGGTGGGGGTGTAAGTCTTAGCGTTCTTTTGAAGCTTAAGCAGATTGGGCATGTATACTTAGGTGCTTGGGTCCACTTTCACGTTGGGAAAGAGGAGAGGTGGAGGGGGGGAGGGGTGGGGAGGTGGGGGGGGAGAGGGGGTAGGGGGGGGAGGGAGGGAGGGGGGGACGGGCAGGGGGAGGGTAAACCTCAAAGATACATTTTCATCCTTACAATTATAAAGCATTTGTAATACAGTTTTTCTCTTGACATTTGCTGGTTAACAACTTTTCTGTATCCCAACCTATATCATGATTTACTATTGGGGTAGGGAGGAGGAGGGGGGATTGGGAGGAGGGGGGAATGGTGGGGGGCGAGGGTGGGGGGGGGGTGGGGGTGCAATTTGACACATTTACATCCTGAGCTTTGTACAACATTTCTCCATTAACATTTTCTTGGTAGGAACGTTATGGCTTATCGGTTCTACATTTCCTAGGTCAAAATTACTTTTCTGCGTCCCGGCCTTTAACGTAGTTGAGTATTCGGGTGGGGAAGGGGGGGGAGGTGGTGGGGGGGGGAAGGGGGGAAAAGGAAGGGGGGGAGGAGGGGGGGGAAAGGGGAAACGTGAGGGGGGGTGGAGGAGGGGGGGAGGAATGAGGAGGGGGGGTGCATTTTGAAATCCTTTCATCCTGAGCGTTATACAACATTTCTCTATTAACATTTGCCTGAGGACAACGTTATGGCCTATCAGTTCTTCGCTTCCTAAGTCAAAATTGCTTTTTCTGCGTCCTGGCCTGGCCTTGAGCATAGTTTGGAATTAGGGTGTGGAGGAGGGGGGGTAGAGGGGGGGGGGGAAAGGGCAAGGGGGGGGTGTGATGAGCAGGGGGGGGGTGAGGAGGAGGGGGGTGTGGGGAGGTGGGGGGTATGGGGGGGCATAGGGAGGGGGGGGAGGCATGGGGAGGGGGGGGAGGGGTGCATTTTGAGACATTTTCTTCTTAACATTTGCAAGACAGGTCTCCATTGACAATTGCTTTTTAACGACTTTGTGGCCCCTTGGTTCTACGCTTCATATATGGATGGGGAAGGACTGGGGTAAGGGTATGAAGGGTTGGTGGAGGGGGGGGGAGATATGGTAGTCGGATTTTTTAACCTTTGGCTTTGGTGCTCTCGAGCCTTCTGGTGTGTGGAAGGAGCTAATCTTAGACCCTAAGAGGGGGGGTAGGAGGGGGCGGGGGGGAAGAGGGGGGGGAGGCTCTGAAGGTAAACATTGTGAATTCCCCTAAGTCTAGGATGGGGGGCGGGGGGGGGGACGACACCTATGCACAAGTTATCTGAAGCCTGTTAGCTTCTGTCCCTTTCCTTGCATAGTTCTTTCTGTTTTTTACATTACCAGACTGTTCGGGCGACGGTGGCTGGGTTCCGCCCGGTCCCCCCGTGGCTCCGCCCCCCCGAACCCTCCCACCTCCTTCAGGCAAGTTGGGGAACCGGGGAGTCTCTCGCCTGTGTTTACACTCGCGGGGGGGGGGGCCGTGCAGGCGGACGGGCACCAGGGGGGTTAGGTGGTTTTCTTTGTAGGTGCTCGTGTAGGTGGGGGGAGGTGGGAGGTAGGGGGGGGGAGGGAGGCATGGGGGGTTCTTCTGAGACCCTATGTAGACTGGACAAGTAAGCAGAGCTCAGGCGGGGGGGGGGAGGCAGTGTGGGGAGGGGTCGTCTCGTATGGTGTTGCATAACTATGTGGAGCGGAGCAGGGGGGCTCTTTGTTGGGTCTTTAAGGCTCTTGTGCTTTGGAGGATCTCTGCTGGGCTAGGCGGTCCGAAGATCTGGATCCGCGCTGGCGTCTTTGCAGGTTGGCGTCTTCTTCTTCTTCCTCTTGTCTCTGTCCTTTCAGGGTAGGGAGTCCCAGGAGTCGCAGGAATCTGGCAGCTTCCTCGATGTGGGAGATGGTGTGGAACTTGCCCTTAGCTAGAACGCTGAGCTTAACTGGAAAGCCCCATCTATAGCGCACATTGTGATCTTGTAGGTGTTGTGTCAGCGGCTTTAATTCTTTGCGACGGAGGATAGTTGTTCTTGAGAGATCGCTATAGATCTGGATCTGTTCCCCTTGGAATGAGATTTGATTCATCTCTCTGCTTTTGGTCAGGATTTTTTCTTTGCTGTTGTACGAATGGAAACGTGCAATCACGTCTCTGCGCCTCTTGGGGTCCTCTCGCCTTGGGCCCAGCGCTCTATGGGCTCGATCCAGCTCCATTTCCTCTTTTTTCAGTCCTGGGTCCAATTGCTGGAAGAGGTCCTGCAGGTAGGTTGTGAGGGCTTCCGTCGGGACTGTTTCGGGTATGTTTCGGAACCGAAGGTTCTGGCGCCGGTCCCGATTTTCTTGGTCTTCAAGACCATCTTTCAGCAGTGCGATTTCATGATTGAGCCTGTTAATTTCATCCTCAGCTGAGGATTGCACCGCCTCGACTTCCTCCACTCTGCCTTCCAGGGACCCTGTTCGCTGGGAGACTTCATTTAAGTCCTGCTTTAATTTGTTGATCGCGCTGTTAAAGTCCTCGTTGACACCTTTCCTCAGTTTGGTGAACATCTGGGTCATATATTCTTCGAGGAAGTCCTTCGTGATTAGGTGGCTTGCGTTAATATGCTCCGGTATCGGTTGCTCGCGGGCGGGTGCGCTTGCCACGCTGGTGTCGGCGCCATCTTGGCTCTCCTCCTCCTGGTCTCCCTGGCGCTTTGTCGGGGCAAAATATGTGGAAACACTTTGCACAGGGTTTTTTTTTTGCTGCTTCGACATCCTTGCTCCTGGCTGGTACTGCCCTAGTGTTTTTCTGGCACCCCTGTGCTATGTAGTGGCCTCCACGTGGGGCCCTCTCAAAATGGCCACTTCCTCCTCCCTCACCCCCCCCGTTGTGGCCTATGCCTCTTTTTAGTGCTCTCTTTCCCCCTCGGCAGGTCTCTGTGTTGGGGTATTAACTTATGTTTATTGCCCCTCTGTCCTGGTGGGGGGCACGTTTTATAAGTCAGGGGGGGCTCCCCTCGTGGCCTCCCGCGATCTCTGCAGGGGGGGGGGGCTCGCTCCTGGGCACCGCCAACTCCTCGGGGCTCTCCAAGGCAAGGTGGCTCTTCTCCATAGCCTCTCTCAGGCTTGTGCGGGTTGCGGAGGGTTGCGGAGGGGGGGGGGACACGTGTCTGCGGCTGGAAGCAGGGACTCACGCGGTCTCCTATACTGCGCTCCGGAGCGCCGGAACGGGTCTCTTCTGATCGCCGCGCGGCTTGTACTTTGCTGCCGGAGGTACTCTGCTTGATGTTTAGCCCAGTATGGAGGTTTTTATGCGGTTTTTATTATTTTATTAGGGGTTATACTGGTGGAGGGCTCGGGCGCCTTTCCCTTAAGCTGCCATTATCAGCGACGTCACCGGAAGTCCACCTCGATCCGTCGCTTTCTTTGTATTTTTTTGTATTGATTTTGTGTTAGAGTCCACTCTCCCCTCCAGATCACTCGTTCTTGTTCCCAGGCTCTCAACTTCTTTGCGGAGTTCTTTAATCTCCGCTTGCAGGAGTGTTTTTAAATCCGTGTATAGGCGTTCAAAGTCGCAGCGCCTCACCGGTAGTAAACCCTGATCATTTCTTTTGTCTCCCTCTCCTTCATCCTCCGATTCTGAGCCCGTGCGGGAGGTGGGCGCCATTGCGAGGGCCGCCCTGCTGGTTCTTCCTCCACCAAAGTACTCTGGCAATCCCTTCTTCTTGGGGGTTTTGGTGGTCTTTTTTGACATCTCTGTGTCTTTGGCTCTAACTTGTTATGTTTTGACGCGGGGAAAGTCAGTTTGAAAGTTTTTTTTAATGAATTATTATCTGAGCGGGGCACAGAGCTAATGGGTTATGCAGCCATGCTCCTTGATGTCGCGCATGCGCCCCAGCCATGTCTATATTTTGTATGACCAGGGAGGCGCGAGCTCCCCCCCTCTCCTAGTGTTATTTACATGTAACATACAAATAACGAGAGGACACAGTTTGGAGGTACAATGGCTGCGGCTTTGTTTATTAATAATAAACATAATAATAACTGGAGATAGCGTGCTGCCCGTCCGCGCCAGAAACTGCTCGGTGCTGGGTAATGCAAGAGGGGGCACCCGGAAGTACGTCCCGTTGACCTGCCCACTCGCTTCAACCTGCTTTACCAGCCCCGAGCCCCCTCTGGCAGGACAAGCACCTATCCCCTCCCCCAACTGTCGCAAACAACGGACCTGTTTAACCCCCCCTTAAATCAGGCCCGTACCGCCATACCCTCGCTCGCTGCCTCCCTGAACCCTTCTGCCATAACTCGGCTGCCCTTTTATTGGGTGTCTTTCCCGCCAAGGCGCCATTGTCTCTACCGAAATTGTCGTTCACGCCATCCTGCTGTCCTGTTCCCTTAAACCCCTTACTGTCCTTCTTGTAACATTTTGTCTTGGGGTGCTGGCACCCGTACCCTGGCGCAGGTGTGTTGGAAATGACAGTTGAGGAATCTGCATTTTGACTCATTAAATCCCCAGCATATGCCAGACTGTTTACCAACTGCGCGCGCCCCTCCTGCCGGCCGAGCGAACCATTCCGAACCCTCCTGTGGATTGTTACTGAACATGTCCCCCTGAGAACCTGCCCCACGAGAGGATGAACCTCCTCCCCCCGAAATGTGTTCTAAATATAAGTCAACATCCTTACGGTCCCACGTAACCACTCTCCTGCATACTTTGCCTGAATTCTACGTCGTATGTCCACCATCCCAATCCCCCGTATTTTTGGAACGCCTTCCTGATTATGTCCTGGTATTTGAACAACGTGGAGCATAATTGCAGCTCCTTTTCGCCCGCCACGCCCGCCAATATCCCAAACGCCTGCACCTAGTTACCGAAAGTGCGTGGGTACAACCGTCTTTCTATATCGTTCTTCTTGGCCTCCCCTTTCTTCTCGGATTTCGCTACCGCGTCATTGTACCCGGGAAGCAACGTCAGTAACTCAACATAGTCCCTCGCCCAAATTCTTTCCTTCACCTCGTTTGACAGATGCGCGCCCAGGGATCGGGTGACTGCTGTGTACGAATCCCCATATCCCGCATCCCCCACCCTCTTTGACCCTGATGCCGCTACTGGCACCACGATCACCGTCCCTTCCGCTGCTCCTCCTACTGCGCTAGCTGCTGCCGTTACTCCCATTCCCTGCTGCTGCAACCTGAGTAACTGCTGGTCCTGCGCTGCTCGCGCCCCCCACTAGCGCCTTCCTCCCCCACTGAAGCCTGCTCCTGTGTAATCCTTGCTGACGTGCTTCCTGCTCCGGGGTCCCCCCTGCTGCTGTTCCTCCTTGTGCCTCGCTTGTCTTGCCTATGCCTGCCGCAAGTAACGCCGCCTGAACGCCCTTTTCCATTACGCTGATCAATCTCGCCTCGGCATTGCCCGCCGCCCCCGCTACCAAACTGTCCGGTATCAGGGAACCGCTGATGCCTGGCAAGGCAGCCCCCCCTAAATGCGTAGTTCTCTTACGCTTACCCTTTGGTGTCCCGGTCCCCGCCGGCGATGTGAACCACCTGTCGGGACCAACCTCGAAGTCCTTGCCCCTCCGAGTTTTATTTGCAGGCTCGACGGGGCGCCCCGTCTGCTTATGACCTGTGGACAACGTACCAGCGCCGCAAAGCGAGGTTGACAGTGTCCCGACCGCTCCCGCCTTTCCTGTAAGAGAAAACAAGGTTGAAAGAAACCCCCCACAGGATTCATCATTTTCTAATCGTAAGTCCGCCATCCGGGGCTCCAGCTCCCCGCCCCCGCACGTGCCCGCTGTTGGCCCCACGTGCTCCGCTAATCCTCCTTGGGCGCCCTTCGCCCCTCCCATGGCCGTCTGTCATTCAGCTCGCAGCCAGATCCACACCGCTATCCCCGCGCCCGGCGGTGGGATCTTCCGTCCGTGTTGGACCTCATTCCCATGCTCATACATACACATATATATCTATATACATAAATATTCTATATACATAAATATACGCACACTTTTTTTTTGTTGTTGACCAACCGCCACCTTCCGTCCGCTAGGACCGCCTTACGTCACTTGATGACGGCCATGCCTCGGCACACATAGCCTCCGAACCCGCTTGAGCGCTTTCCCTGCTGCTTGACCCTGCTTGGTTGCTCCCGGATCCCTGCGTCAGTGCCCACAATTGCTGGTGCAACCGCCCCTCGTAGTGGTCCTGTGCTTCTGCCAAGAGCCGCATCGTACTGGCCTGTAATGACATTCCCGATAGCGCTGTGCTTTGCCTATGCGCTGGCCTTACTGTGCGACTGCTGTAATAACAAAATTACATGTTACCCCTGTATATCAACTTATTTTTTTTTGTGGAAAATATATCTGGGAGCAATGAGCTATGTTGAGGGCCGAACCCCATCCCGACCCCTTGCCTGAGTGCATGGAGACAACCAAGTCACCCCTGGATTTAACCTCCCTTACCCGGCCATCCTAACCCACGGCCAGTCGGAGCCACTCCACCGTGCCCGAAAGCAACCCCTGACCAATCCCCCAATAGGATCCCTGCCTCCAGGGTCCCGTCTGTGATAGTCCCCCTGATTTAAGGCAGAGCGTGTGTAACCCCGTATCTGTATATCCCACCTTGGTTACGCCCCTCCCTATGCATGCCCGCTCCGTATACATACCTCTGTCCGCATATACCGCCCTGTCCAAGCCTATATATGCGCAACCCATGCCCCTTATATCCACATATACTCACCTATACATACACTCATGTACCCACACCAACCTCCTACATAACCATATCTATATCCACATACATACCCGCCCACATATACATATCTATATATACACGCAACTTATACATATATATGCCCCTATATCCCACACCTATATATCTGTGCACATAAGCGTACCCACTCACCTCTACCCCATATACCCAATACATACATACCTACCTACCTATATACACCCATAACCTATGCACATATACACAAATTAACCCTGGGGTGCAGGAAAGCAGACCCTTATGCATGTCCTTAAACTCCCCCCGGCATGTCTCGCCTGCCAGTGTCCTGTTCCCCTGCCCATTCTCCCCCCTGGTGCTGGCCCTATCGCCAGGAGCAGCGCCACGCGAGAGACCCGTGCACTCGCCTCCCGCACTGGGTGATTCCCCCGGCTACCCGCTCTGCCTCCTCCCCGCCAATGGTGTGGGGGTGAGAAGTGGCCCGCCTCCTGTGCTTTCCCCCCAGTTCCGGTGCCTCTCCTCCTTCCCCAGCTGATCGCTCCCCCCGGCACTCCGGCCCGGATGGGGGCGGACAGACCAGAGCCCAAACGCTCGGAGCACCTAAGTGCCTGTGCAGCAGCACCGCGTTGGCACTGGGGGAAGGGGAAGCAGCTGTACCTCTGCATCCCGAGCAGGCCACGCGCAGCCCCCGGACCACCCCACTAGAAGCCGATAAACCGCTGCACGGGATAGGATCGCGCCCGCACCCTGCAGATGGAGGACGGGGGGCACCATGGAGTCCCTCTCCTCCCTGAATCCCGTCCCCCCCCCCCCCTCGCGCACCAATTCGAAAAACGTGGCAATACGGGCGGGGGGTTGCCTGGGTCGTACCTTAACCTTGCAGGAGAGGAGAGGGACGCTACACCATCTGTGGCAAGCCAGGAGCAAGAGGCCGCACCTCCCTCCTGGCTGCCGGTTTTATGCCTAATACCCCTTCCCCGGCTGCTCTTGCGACCAATCCGGTTCGGGGAGGCTGAGCCCCCCGGTCATCTGCTGTGCCCCCCGGTCATCTGCTGTGCCACCCATTCAGGCTAGGCCAGCTTCATAATTACATCTAAAAAACATTAACTGACATATTTTCTCACGGGAGAACACAAAGGAAGGGATCACACAACCTGTGTGTATATAAAGTGTGTTTATGGGACCCTCATGCTTTAGCCCATGGTATCGAGGTCTATATGCCGAGTGTTGTAATGTGATAAAGTGATATAATCTAAAAGTAATACATCGAAAAGTATATGTAAATATTAAAATAAAATATAATATAAAATAAAAATCCAATAGTGTTAGTATTATAGAGAGAATTCCCATTTTATAGGGATTTGTGTTAAATGTGTTCAATAGTGATAGGAAGGTGTAGGAGTGAGTGAACTTTAAATGGGTCCACCGCTAATAGTCAAAACGGGTCCGGTGAGTGTTATCCCACTCACTGTATCCCTGGATCCCCACAACCCTAAAATGCCAACTCTATAGACTAGTATATGTGACATATACTTTAAAGAAATCATGTCTACAAACATATATATAGTATAATAAAATAGGGACCTCTTTACTATTAAGGTATAGGTAGAGTAATAACTCCCTAGAGTGTTATATCAATATCTTAGAGGAATGAGTTATACATATACCCTTCATTCAATCCATTGGGGCTTAGAGTCCCTAGGGTGTAAATCCATCTACATTCTCTCTGCATCAACAGCCTGTCCCAATCTCCCTTCCTTGGTACCCGTGGAACATGTTCAATCCCACAAAAATGTAGGCATCCAGCCTTGCCATCATGTTTGTTAATAACATGTCTTTATACAGGAGTATCAATGCGGTTTCTCACAGAACCAAAGGGTTCAAGTATCCTTACTTTCAATGGTCTGTGCGTCTTACCGACGTATTGTTTGCCGCATTTACATGATATAAGATATATTACTCCTGTAGTCAAACAGTTAATATATTCCTTTATAGGGTAAATTCTTGTTTTGTTCAAGTCAGTGAAATGTTTTGTGACTGAGGTATAAGCACAGGCCTTACATCTACAACAAGGGTAAGACCCCCGAGGTATGCGGTCTTCCAGCCAGGTTTTTACACGTGGCTTCTGATAGTGACTATGAACAAGCCTGTCCTTCAAATTCTTCGCCCTCCTACATGTCATTGTAGGAGTTGATCTAAGAACCTGTTTAAAGTCATCACCTTGCATCAATAGATGCCAGTGTTTCTTAAAAATGTTTTTTTTATGGCTGACCACTGATTGTTGAATGTCCCAATGAATCTAATGGTGTTGTCACCATTAGTAAGTTGTCTTTGGCCCTTGGTCAACAGTATATGTCTTGGAGTAGCTGCTGCTCTTTGGTAAGCCCTCTTTAAAAGACCCCTACTGTATCCCTGGTCCAGGAATCTATTGGTCATATCCCTTGACTGTTTCATAAATTCACTAGTAGTAGAACAGTTTCTCCGCAGTTGAAGGAATTGACCCGTAGGAATGTTGAAAATGGTATGTGTAGGATGGTGACTATCCGCTCTAAGCAGGCTGTTTGTTGCAGTCTGTTTCCTAAAGATAGACATATTTATTCTCCCATCAAGGCCTTTTGTAATTGTCAAATCAAGGAAATGTAAAGATTCTTTATTAACCTCATGGGTTAGTTTGAGATTATGTTCATTGAGGTTCAAGATTTTTATGACTTCACCCAAGAGTTGTTCTGAACCCTTCTATAAAATTGCGGTCTTGACCCCCCCTTAAATCAGGCCCGTACCGCCATACCCTCGCTCGCTGCCTCCCTGAACCCTTCTGCCATAACTCGGCTGCCCTTTTATTGGGTGTCTTTCCCGCCAAGGCGCCATTGTCTCTACCGAAATTGTCGTTCACGCCATCCTGCTGTCCTGTTCCCTTAAACCCCTTACTGTCCTTCTTGTAACATTTTGTCTTGGGGTGCTGGCACCCGTACCCTGGCGCAGGTGTGTTGGAAATGACAGTTGAGGAATCTGCATTTTGACTCATTAAATCCCCAGCATATGCCAGACTGTTTACCAACTGCGCGCCCCCTTCCTGCCGGCCGCGCGAACCATTCCGAACCCTCCTGTGGATTGTTACTGAACATGTCCCCCTGAGAGCCTGCCCCACGAGAGGATGAACCTCCTCCCCCCGAAATGTGTTCTAAATATAAGTCAACATCCTTACGGTCCCACGTAACCACTCTCCTGCATACTTTGCCTGAATTCTACGTCGTATGTCCACCATCCCAATCCCCCGTATTTTTGGAACGCCTTCCTGATTATGTCCTGGTATTTGAACAACGTGGAGCATAATTGCAGCTCCTTTTCGCCCGCCACGCCCGCCAATATCCCAAACGCCTGCACCTAGTTACCGAAAGTGCGTGGGTACAACCGTCTCTCTATATCGTTCTTCTTGGCCTCCCCTTTCTTCTCGGATTTCGCTACCGCATCATTGTATCCGGGAAGCAACGTCAGTAACTCAACATAGTCCCTCGCCCAAATTCTTTCCTTCACCTCGTTTGACAGATGCGCGCCCAGGGATCGGGTGACTGCTGTGTACGAATCCCCATATCCCGCATCCCCCACCCTCTTTGACCCTGATGCCGCTACTGGCACCACGATCACCGTCCCTTCCGCTGCTCCTCCTACTGCGCTAGCTGCTGCCGTTACTCCCATTCCCTGCTGCTGCAACCTGAGTAACTGCTGGTCCTGCGCTGCTCGCGCCCCCCACTAGCGCCTTCCTCCCCCACTGAAGCCTGCTCCTGTGTAATCCTTGCTGACGTGCTTCCTGCTCCGGGGTCCCCCCTGCTGCTGTTCCTCCTTGTGCCTCGCTTGTCTTGCCTATGCCTGCCGCAAGTAACGCCGCCTGAACGCCCTTTTCCATTACGCTGATCAATCTCGCCTTGGCATTGCCCGCCGCCCCCTCTACCAAACTGTCCGGTATCGGGGAATCGCTAATGCCTGGCAAGGCAGCCCCCCCTAAATGCGTAGTTCTCTTACGCTTACCCTTTGGTGTCCCGGTCCCCACCGGCGATGTGAACCACCTGTCGGGACCAACCTCGAAGTCCTTGCCCCTCCGAGTTTTATTTCCAGGCTCGATGGGGCGCCCCGTCTGCTTACGAGCCGTGGACAACATACCAGCGCCGCAAAGCGAGGTCGACAGTGTCCCGACCGCTCCCGCCTTTCCTGTAAGAGAAAACAAGGTTGAAAGAAACCCCCCACAGGATTCATCATTTTCTAATCGTAAGTCCGCCATCCGGGGCTCCAGCTCCCCGCCCCCGCACGTGCCCGCTGTTGGCCCCACGTGCTCCGCTAATCCTCCTTGGGCGCCCTTCGCCCCTCCCATGGCCGTCTGTCATTCAGCTCGCGGCCAGATCCACACCGCTATCCCCGCGCCCGGCGGTGGGATCTTCCGTCCGTATATCTATATACATAAATATTCTATATACATAAATATACGCACACATTTTTTTTGGTTGACCAACCGCCACCTTTCGTCCGCTAGGACCGCCTTACGTCACTTGATGACGGCCATGCCTCGGCACACATAGCCTCCGAACCCGCTTGAGCGCTTTCCCTGCTGCTTGACCCTGTTTGGTTGCTCCCGGATCCCTGCGTCAGTGCCCACAATTGCTGGTGCAACCGCCCCTCGTAGTGGTCCTGTGCTTCTGCCAAGAGCCGCATCGTACTGGCCTGTAATGACATTCCCGATAGCGCTGTGCTTTGCCTATGCGCTGGCCTTACTGTGCGACTGCTGTAATAACAAAATTACATGTTACCCCTGTATATCAACTTATTTTTTTGTGTGGATAATATATCTGGGAGCAATGAGCTATGTTGAGGGCCGAACCCCATCCCGACCCCTTGCCTGAGTGCATGGAGACAACCAAGTCACCCCTGGATTTAACCTCCCTTACCCGGCCATCCTAACCCACGGCCAGTCGGAGCCACTCCACCGTGCCCGAAAGCAACCCCTGACCAATCCCCCAATAGGATCCCTGCCTCCAGGGTCCCGCCTGTGATAGTCCCCCCGATTTAAGGCAGAGCGTGTGTAACCCCGTATCTGTATATCCCACCTTGCCTACGCCCCTCCCTATGCATGCCCGCCCCGTATACATACCTCTGTCCGCATATACCGCCCTGTCCAAGCCTATATATGCGCAACCCATGCCCCTTCTATCCACATATACTCACCTATACATACACTCATGTACCCACACCAACCTCCTACATAACCATATCTATATCCACATACATACCCGCCCACATATACATATCTATATATACACGCAACTTATACACATATATGCCCCTATATCCCACACCTATATATCTGTGCACATAAGCGTACCCACTCACCTCTACCCCATATACCCAATACATACATACCTACCTACCTATATACACCCATAACCTATGCACATATACACAAATTAACCCTGGGGTGCAGGAAAGCAGACCCTTATGCATGTCCTTAAACTCCCCCCGGCATGTCTCGCCTGCCAGTGTCCTGTTCCCCTGCCCATTCTCCCCCCTTGGAGACCCGCGCACCCGCCTCCCGCACTGGGTGATTCCCCCGTCTACCCGCTCTGCCTCCTCCCCGCCAATGGTGTGGGGGTGAGAAGTGGCCCGCCTCCTGTGCTTTCCCCCCAGTTCCGGTGCCTCTCCTCCTTCCCCAGCTGATCGCTCCCCCCGGCACTCCGGCCCGGATGGGGGCGGACAGACCAGAGCCCAAACGCTCGGAGCACCTAAGTGCCTGTGCAGCAGCACCGCGTTGGCACTGCAGGAAGGGGAAGCAGCTGTACCTCTGCATCCCAAGCAGGCCACGCGCAGCCCCCGCGACCGCCGCACTAGAAGCCGATAAACCGCTGCACGGGATAGGATCGCGCCCGCACGCTGCAGATGGAGGACGGGGGGCACCACGGAGTCCCTCTCCTCCCTGAATCCCGTCCCCCCCCCCCCTCGCGCACCAATTCGAAAAGCGTGGCAATACGGGAGGGGGGTTGCCTGGGTCGTACCTTAACCTTGCAGGAGAGGAGAGGGACGCTACACCATCTGTGGCAAGCCAGGAGCAAGAGGCCGCACCTCCCTCCTGGCTGCCGGTTTTATGCCTAATACCCCTTCCCCGGCTGCTCTTGCGACCAATCCGGTTCGGGGAGGATGAGCCCCCCGGTCATCTGCTGTGCCCCCCGATCATCTGCTGTGCCCCCCGATCATCTGCTGTGCCCCCCGGTCATCTGCTGTGCCCCCCGGTCATCTGCTGTGCCACCCATTCAGGCTAGGCCAGCTTCATAATTAGATCTAAAAAACATTAACTGACATATTTTCTCACGGGAGAACACAAAGGAAGGGATCACACAACCTGTGTGTATATAAAGTGTGTGTATGGGACCCTCATGCTTTAGCCCATGGTATCGAGGTCTATATGCCGAGTGTTGTAATGTGATAAAGTGATATAATCTAAAAGTAATACATCGAAAAGTATATGTAAATATCAAAATAAAATATAATATAAAATAAAAATCCAATAGTGTTAGTATTATAGAGAGAACTCCCATTTTATAGTGATTTGTGTTAAATGTGTTCAATAGTGATAGGAAGGTGTAGGAGTGAGTGAAATTTAAATGGGTCCACCTCTAATAGTCAAAACGGGTCCGGTGAGTGTTATCCCACTCACTGTATCCCTGGATCCCCACAACCCTAAAATGCCAACTCTATAGACTAGTATATGTGACATATACTTTAAAGAAATCATGATACAAACATATATATAGTATAATATAATAGGGACCTCTTTACTATTAAGGTATAGGTAGAGTAATAACTCCCTAGAGTGTTATATCAATATCTTAGAGGAATGAGTTATACATATACCCTTCATTCAATCCATTGGGGCTTAGAGTCCCTAGGGTGTAAATCCATCTACATTCTCTCTGCATCAACAGCCTGTCCCAATCTCCCATCCTTGGTACCCGTGGAACATGTTCAATCCCACAAAAATGTAGGCATCCGGCCTTGCCATCATGTTTGTTAATAACATGTCTTTATACAGGAGTATCAATGCGGTTTCTCACAGAACCAAAGGGTTCAAGTATCCTTACTTTCAATGGTCTGTGCGTCTTACCGACGTATTGTTTGCCGCATTTACATGATATAAGATATATTACTCCTGTAGTCAAACAGTTAATATATTCCTTTATAGGGTAGATTCTTGTTTTGTTCAAGTCAGTGAAATGTTTTGTGACTGAGGTATAAGCACAGGCCTTACATCTACAACAAGGGTAAGACCCCCGAGGTATGCGGTCTTCCAGCCAGGTTTTTACACGTGGCTTCTGATAGTGACTATGAACAAGCCTGTCCTTCAAATTCTTCGCCCTCCTACATGTCATTGTAGGAGTTGATCTAAGAACCTGTTTAAAGTCATCGCCTTGCATCAATAGATGCCAGTGTCTCTTAAAAATGTTTTTTTTATGGCTGACCACTGATTGTTGAATGTCCCAATGAATCTAATGGTGTTGTCACCATTAGTAAGTTGTCTTTGGCCCTTGGTCAACAGTATATGTCTGGGAGTAGCTGCTGCTCTTTGGTAAGCCCTCTTTAAAAGACCCCTACTGTATCCCTGGTCCAGGAATCTATTGGTCATATCCCTTGACTGTTTCATAAATTCACTAGTAGTAGAACAGTTTCTCCGCAGTTGAAGGAATTGACCCGTAGGAATGTTGAAAATGGTATGTGTAGGATGGTGACTATCCGCTCTAAGCAGGCTGTTTGTTGCAGTCTGTTTCCTAAAGATAATAGACATATTTATTCTCCCATCAAGGCCTTTTGTAATTGTCAAATCAAGGAAATGTAAAGATTCTTTATTAACCTCATGGGTTAGTTTGAGATTATGTTCATTGAGGTTCAAGATTTTTATGACTTCACCCAAGAGTTGTTCTGAACCCTTCTATAAAATTGCGGTCTTGACCCCCCCTTTAATCAGGCCCGTACCGCCATACCCTTGCTCGCTGCCTCCCTGAACCCTTCTGCCATAACTCGGCTGCCCTTTTATTGGGTGTCTTTCCCGCCAAGGCGCCATTGTCTCTACCGAAATTGTCGTTCACGCCATCCTGCTGTCCTGTTCCCTTAAACCCCTTACTATCCTTCTTGTAACATTTTGTCTTGGGGTGCTGGCACCCGAACCCTGGCGCAGGTGTGTTGGAAATGACAGTTGAGGAATCTGCATTTTGACTCATTAAATCCCCAGCATATGCCCGACTGTTTAACAACTGCGCGCGCCCCTCCTGCCGGCCGCGCGAACCATTCCGAACCCTCCTGTGGATTGTTACTGAACATGTCCCCCTGAGAGCCTGCCCCACGAGAGGATGAACCTCCTCCCCCCGAAATGTGTTCTAAATATAAGTCAACATCCTTACGGTCCCACGTAACCACTCTCCTGCGTACTTTGCCTGAATTCTACGTCGTATGTCCACCATCCCAATCCCCCGTATTTTTGGAACGCCTTCCTGATTATGTCCTGGTATTTGAACAACGTGGAGCATAATTGCAGCTCCTTTTCGCCCGCCACGCCCGCCAATATCCCAAACGCCTGCACCTAGTTACTGAAAGTGCGTGGGTACAACCGTCTCTCTATATCGTTCTTCTTGGCCTCCCCTTTCTTCTCGGATTTCGCTACCGCGTCATTGTACCCGGGAAGCAACGTCAGTAACTCAACATAGTCCCTCGCCCAAATTCTTTCCTTCACCTCGTTTGACAGATGCGCGCCCAGTGATCGGGTGACCGCTGTGTACGAATCCCCATATCCCGCATCCCCCACCCTCTTTGACCCTGATGCCGCTACTGGCACCACGATCACCGTCCCGTCCGCTGCTCCTCCTACTGCGCTAGCTGCTGCCGTTACTCCCATTCCCTGCTGCTGCAACCTGAGTAACTGCTGGTCCTGCGCTGCTCACGCCCCTCACTAGCGCCTTCCTCCCCCACTGAAGCCTGCTCCTGTGTAATCCTTGCTGACGTGCTTCCTGCTCCGGGGTCCCCCCTGCTGCTGTTCCTCCTTGTGCCTCGCTTGTCTTGCCTATGCCTGCCGCAAGTAACGCCGCCTGAACGCCCTTTTCCATTACGCTGATCAATCTCGCCTTGGCATTGCCCGCCGCCCCCGCTACCAAACTGTCCGGTATCGGGGAATCGCTAATGCCTGGCAAGGCAGCCCCCCCTAAATGCGTAGTTCTCTTACGCTTACCCTTTGGTGTCCCGGTCCCCACCGGCGATGTGAACCACCTGTCGGGACCAACCTCGAAGTCCTTGCCCCTCCGAGTTTTATTTCCAGGCTCGATGGGGCGCCCCGTCTGCTTACGAGCCGTGGACAACATACCAGCACCAAAAAGCGAGGTCGACCGTGTCCCGACCACTCCCGCCTTTCCTATAAGAGAAAACAAGATTGAAAACCCTCCCCCACAGGATTCATCATTTTCTAATCGTAGGTCAGCCATCCTGGGCTCCAACCCCCCTGCCCCCGCACGTGCCCGCTGTTGGCCCCACGTGCTTTGCTCATCCACCTTGGGCGCCCTTCGCTCCTCCCATGACTCGTCTGTCGTTCAGCTCGCGGCCAGACCCACACCACTATCACCGCGCGCGGCGGTGGGATCTTCCGTCCATGTTGGACCTCATACCCGTGCTCATACTTGCACATATATATCTATATACATAAATATACACACACATTTTTTGTAGACCAATCACCGTTTGCTTCCCCTCCAGGCAGCGTCCACCTCCCCACAGCCTCTCCCGTGACCAGGCTGTGGCCTTCCCCAGTCGACACTGACGTACCCTTCTGCAACCTGACCGGATGTCGCGCTCCGCCGATAGGACCGCCTTCGTCGCTTGATGACGGCCATGCCTCGGCACACGTAGCCTCCGAACCCGTTTGAACGCTCTCCCGGCTGCTCGACCCTGCTTGGTTGCTCCCGGATCCCTGCGTCAGTGCCCACAATTGCTGGTGCAACCACCCTTCGTCGTGGTCCTGTGCTTCCGCCAAGAGCTGCATTGTACTGGCCTGTAATGACATCCCCGATAGCGCTGTGCTTTGCCTATGCGCTGGCCTTACTGTGCGACTGCTGTAATAACAAAATTACATGTTACCCCTATATATCAACTTTTTTATTATTTCTTTGGAAAATATATCTGGGAGCAATGAGCTATGTATAGGGCCGAACCCCATCCTGACTCCTTGCTTGAGTGCATGGAGACATCCGAGTCACCCCTGGATTTAACCCCCCTTACCCGGCCATCCTAACCCACGGCCAGTCGGAGCCACTCCACCGTGCCCGAAAGCAACCCCTGACCAATCCCCTAATAGGATCCCTGCCTCCAGCATCCCGCCTGTCCTGGTAATACCCTCCCAAGATATAGTCCCCCCAACTAAGGCAGAGCGTGTGTAACCCCGTATCTGTATATCCCACCTTGTCTACGCCCCTCCCTATGCATGCCCGCCCCATATACATACCTCTATCCGTATATACCGCCCTGTCCAAGCCTATATATGCGCAACCCGTGCCCCTTATATCTGCATATACCCACCTATACATACACTCATGTACCCATACCAACCTCCTACATAACCATATCTATATGCACATACATACCCGCCCACATATACATATCTATATATACACGCAACTTATACATATATATGCCCCTATATCCCACACCTATATATCCGTGCACATAAGCGTACCCAGTCACCTCTACGCAATACATACATACTTACCTACCTATATACACCGATAACCCTAATTATATACTCGCCTACGCACATATACACAAATTAAACATGGGGTGCAGGAAAGCAGACCCTTATGCATGTCCTTAAACTCCCCCTGGCATGTCTCGTCCGCCAGTGTCCTGTTCCCCTGCCCATTCTCCCCCCTGGTGCTTGCCCTATCATCAGGAGCGGCGCCACGCGGGAGACCCGCGCACCCGCGCCGGGTGATTCTCTCGGCTACCCGCTCTGCCTCCTTCCTCGCCAATGGTGTGGGGGTGAGAAGTGGCCCGCCTCCCGTGCTTGCCCACTGCCTCCCTAGGTGGGGGCACAGGTGGTCCCCATAATGGTGCCCTGGATCTGATGATATATTTGGTTGTCAAATAGGAAGTCGTTTTTGGGAAAAACAAAATCTAATAATTGGACAACAAACTGATTATGTAAATCTGCCTTATTGTCTCGAGATTTAAGAAAATGCTGAATAGACTTCATACCATATACATGAGGTATGCTGGTATATAGCCCTTCTACGTCTAACCCCACTAAAAGAGTTTTGGTTGTAACTATTACATCGTCAAGTTTCAGTAAAACATCCATTATGTCACAAAGGAAAGACGGAAGTGAACTTACAAAAGGACGAAGGATAGTGTCCACATATATACTTGCATTTGAAGTCAGGTTGTTAATTCCTGACACTATCGGTCTGCCAGGTGGCGGTATCCTCCCTTTATGCACCTTAGGCAGATGATAGAATGTGGCAATTTGGGGGTTGTTAATCATAATAAAGTCAAATTCTTTTTGACTGATCACCTTATTCATTAATCCTTCATTCAGAATGTTCAATAGTTCTTTTTTATACAATTGGGTTGGGTCAGACAGTAGGATTTGATAGCATTTCTTATCACTCAAAAGACGTTTACTTTTCTTGACATAGGCCTCTCTATTTAATACCACAACACTTCCGCC
Source organism: Ascaphus truei (assembly GCF_040206685.1). NCBI lineage: Eukaryota > Metazoa > Chordata > Amphibia > Anura > Ascaphidae > Ascaphus > Ascaphus truei. The sequence goes on from NW_027457063.1 coordinate 80,662, forward strand.
TTTATCTGACGACTTAATGATAATCTCGGGGTCTTGTTCTAAGTCTTTGAGGGCAATAAGCTCATGATGGGTCAAATTAGTATTCGCATAGGATCTTGGATGTTTTTGAATATCCGCTGTAACCATTTTTGAAAAAGTGTCCACATTTGAACTCATTTCAAAAGGAGGTGTAAATTTTGATTTGTCTCTTAAATTTGTAAAGGGGCCCTCAACAGGTCCTCTCTCATTCTCCTCTAGGAAACTGTCTAATGTTTTAAGACATTCAAAGTCTATCTGATCAAATTCTTCAAAAGGTGTATCACGATAATTATTTTGTTGTTGTCTATGGAAGAATTTATATAATAGTAACTGTCTAGAGAAGACATTTACATCCTTGATACATTCAAAGATGTCTAGTTTGTGTGTCGGTGATAAAGATAGACCTTTAGATAGTAACTCAATGTGGTGAGTGTTAAGGACTTTATTGGAGAGGGTTATTACTTGTGTTGTTTCTGTCTGGTCTTTTTGGATCCCCGTGGTCTCGTTTGACCCAGACTTTCCGATTCCTTAGAAAGCCCTCCCTTCCCCCGCCTGGTCTTCCTCTTCCTAGGTGCTCTGAGGGATAGCTAGGTGCCTATAAAAAAGGAAAGGTATTACCAGAGGGGGATGCGAGGGGTACTCTGCTTTCTGCATCTTGTTCCCAATCAGTGGATGACTCAGGATTGTTTAGTTCTACTTTTCCTCTCTTATTCTTGTTCCTATAACGAAAGACATTTCCCTCTTTGAAGTCTATTTTATCACGGATGAACTTTTTTTTGTTTTCATACCCCTGAAGAAGTCTATGTATTAGACAAAACGCGTAGGGTTAATAGCAGGAGATATACTCTAGACAGTTACATGTTCCCTGTTTGATCCTTTATTTTAATATATTCTCTAAAGTCAACTTGGTTCCGTTCATCATTATCCGAGGCTTCCCCTATCTGTTCCTGCCTCGACACCGCACACCGGAAGCATTGTAGTGATTCCTTTACCAGGGAGAGGTGAGGGAGGTGCAGGGTAGGTGTGATGTCATTGAATCCAGGTGCTGCTTAGTGCATGTTTGCGGTAGCACACAGTTATACTTGTGCAGGAGGATAGTGCTGTTCTATGGAGAGACATGAGACTGGTGAGAGCTGTGATCTAAAGGGATATTACTGAGAGAGAAGCAAGCAAACGAATACATGTGAGTGGGTCTGCTACCTTCCGTGAATCGGAGGATACCGGAGGTCGACACATAGAGCACTGCCATTTCATCTGAGTGCCAACGACCGAGAGGTTTCCTGGGGACACCCGAGGCAATGGCGCAGCCCCCCTCCATGGATCGAGGAGAACCAGAGGTCGGTATGTAGAGCACTGCAACACCAGCTGCGTGCCAACGACTGAGAGGGTTCCTGTCAACACTTGAATCATCTGCTTCACCCGGTAAATATATTCCATTAGGCATTTCCCTGTCTCGTATTTTAGGGGCTTGTCCATTGATCTATCACTGAAATTGGTAGACTATTTCTTACCTAACGGATTACGCCCCATATGATGGACAGGGTAACACAAGTTTCTTTTATGTGAGGAGACAGTCACACTACTTGTCGAGTGACAATTATTTCCAGTATAATATCCGGAATACTGGACTCAGTATTGAGAATTTGCTGTGGGACATTTTTTCATTTAAAGCAGGCCTGCACAACACGCGAGCCGCATGTGGCCCGCTGGCCCTCACTGTGCGGCCCGCGGTGGCGGCTGCTATCCCACCCCTCCTCCCGAGCCCCCTTTCCCTGTCCCCGCGAGCCGAGCCCGCTCTCCAACCCCCCACGAGCCGAGACCGCTCTCCCCTTCCTCCCGCGAGCCAAGCCCGCTCTCCCCTTCCTCCCGCGAGCCGAGCCCGCTCTCCCCTTCCTCCCGCGAACCTAGCCCGCTTTCCCCTTCCTCCCGCGAGCCGAGCTCGCTTTCCCCTTCCTCCCGCGAGCTGAGCCCGCTTTCCCCTTCCTCCCGCGAGCTGAGCCCGCTTTCTCCTTCCTCCCGCAAGCCGAGCCCGCTTTCCCCTTCCTCCCGCGAGACGAGCCCCCTCTCCCCTTCCGACTAGAGATAAAAAAAACGCCGCCTGACGACGAGAGAGAAAAAAACCTGCAGTCCGACGAGAGAAAATAAAACACCGCCTGACAGGAGAAAAAAAAAATGCAGCCGACGAGAAAAAAAAAATCGCTACCTGACAATGAGAAAAAAAACGCGGTCTCACAACGGGAGAAAAAAAAGCCGCCTGACGACGAGAGATAAAAAAAAACGCCGCCGTCTGACGTGAGAAAATAAAATGCCGCCTGACGACGAGAGAAAAAAATCACCACCTGATGATAAGAGAAAAAAAGGCCACCTGATGACGAGAGAAAATAAAACGCTGCCTGACGACAAGAGAAAAAAAAACGCCGCTGGACGATGAGAGAGAAAAAAAACCGCCGTCTGACAACGAGAAAAAAAACCGCAGCCGACGAGAAAAAAAAATCACCACCTGATGATAAGAGAAAAAAATGCCGCCTGACGACGAGAGAAAAAACGCCGCCTGACAATAGAAGAAAAAAAAACGCCGTCTGACGACGAGAAAAAAACGCTGCCTGACGAGAGAAAAAAAACGCCGTCTGACGACAAGAAAAAAACGCCGCCTGACGACGAGAGATTAAAAAAAAATGCCGCCTGACAATAGAAGAAAAAAAACACCGTCTGCCGACGAGAAAAAAACGCCGCCTGACAACGAGAGATTAAAGAAAAACGCCGCCTGACAACGAGAAAAAAACACCTCCTGACGACAAGAGAAAAAAAACACAACATGACGACGCAAGAAAAAAAACCGCAGCCTGACAACGAGAAAAAAAAACGCTGCCTGACGACGAGAGAAAAAAAAAACGCCGCCTGACAACGAGAGAAAAAAAATGCCTCCTGACAACGAGAGAAAAAAAACGCCATCTGACGACGAAATAAAAAAAAACGACGCCTGACAACGAGAGAAAAAAAACCGTCTGACAACGAGAGCAAAAAAACGCCGCCTGACGACGAGAGAGAAAAAAATGCGGCTTGAGGACGAGTGGAAAAAAACCGCTGCCTGACGACGAGAGATTAAAAAAAGCGCCGCCTGACAACGAGAGAAAAAAACGCCTCCTGACGACGAGAGATAAAAAAAACGCCGCCGTCTGACGTGAGAAAATAAAATGCCGCCTGACGACGAGATAAAAAAATCACCACCTGATGATAAGAGAAAAAAAGGCCACCTGATGACGAGAGAAAATAAAACGCTGCCTGACGACAAGAGAAAAAAAAACGCCGCTGGACGATGAGAGAGAAAAAAAACCGCCGTCTGACAACGAGAAAAAAAACCGCAGCCGACGAGAAAAAAAAATGCCGCCTGACGACGAGAGAAAAAACGCCGCCTGACAATAGAAGAAAAAAAAACGCCGTCTGACGACGAGAAAAAAACGCTGCCTGACGAGAGAAAAAAAACGCCGTCTGACGACAAGAAAAAAACGCCGCCTGACGACGAGAGATTAAAAAAAAATGCCGCCTGACAATAGAAGAAAAAAAACACCGTCTGCCGACGAGAAAAAAACGCCGCCTGACAACGAGAGATTAAAGAAAAACGCCGCCTGACAACGAGAAAAAAACACCTCCTGACGACAAGAGAAAAAAAACACAACATGACGACGCAAGAAAAAAAACCGCAGCCTGACAACGAGAAAAAAAAACGCTGCCTGACGACGAGAGAAAAAAAAAACGCCACCTGACAACGAGAGAAAAAAAATGCCTCCTGACGACGAAATAAAAAAAAACGACGCCTGATGACGAGAGAAAAAAAAAATCGCCGCCTGACAATGAGAAAAAAAACGCTGTCTCACTCCGAGAAAAAAACAAACCGTCTGACAACTTCAGGAAAAAAAACGCCGCCTGACAACGAGAGAAAAAAAACGCCGCCTGACGACGAAATAAAAAAAACGCCGCCTGACAACTAGAGAAAAAAAACGCTGCCTGACAACTAGAGAAAAAAAACGCTGCCTGACAACTAGAGAAAAAAAACGCTGCCTGACAACTAGAGAAAAAAAACGCTGCCTGACGACGAAAAAAAAACGCTGCCTGACGAGAGAGAAAAAACGCAACATGACGATGAGAGAAAAAAAACGCCGCCTGACGAGAGAAAAAAAAACGCCGCCTGACGACGAGAGAAAAAAAACTCCGCCTGACGACGAAATAAAAAAAATTGCCGCCTGACAACGAGAGAAAAAAATCGCAGCCTGACGACGAAATAAAAAAAAACGCCGCCTGACAACGAAAGGAAAAAAAACGCTGCCTGACGACGAGAAAAAAACGCTGCCGACGAGAGAAAAAAAACGCAACATGACGATGAGAGAAAAAAAACGCCGCCCTGACAACCAGAGGAAACAAAACGCTGCCTAACGAGAGAAAAAAAACGCCGACCGACGACGAAATAAAAAAAAAACGCCGCCTGACAACGAGAGAAAAAAAGCCGCCTGACAACGAGAGATTAAAAAAACGCCGCCTGACGACGAGAGAGAAAAAAATGCGGCTTGAGGACGAGTGGGAAAAAAAACGCCGCCTGACGCCGAGAGACAAAAAACGCCGCCTAACAACGAGAGAAAAAAAAACGCTGCCTGACGACGAGAGAGAAAAAAAACCGCCATCTCACGACGAGAAAAAAAAAAACGTCTGACAACGAGTGGAAAAAAACGCTGCCTGACGACGAGAGATTAAAAAAAGCGCCGCCTGACAACGAGAGAAAAAAACGCCTCCTGACGACGAGAGATAAAAAAAACGCCGCCGTCTGACGTGAGAAAATAAAATGCCGCCTGACGACGAGAGAAAAAAATCACCACCTGATGATAAGAGAAAAAAAGGCCACCTGATGACGAGAGAAAATAAAACGCTGCCTGACGACAAGAGAAAAAAAAACGCCGCTGGACGATGAGAGAGAAAAAAAACCGCCGTCTGACAACGAGAAAAAAAACCGCAGCCGTCGAGAAAAAAAAATGCCGCCTGACGACGAGAGAAAAAACGCCGCCTGACAATAGAAGAAAAAAAAACGCCGTCTGACGACGAGAAAAAAACGCTGCCTGACGAGAGAAAAAAAACGCCGTCTGACGACAAGAAAAAAACGCCGCCTGACGACGAGAGATTAAAAAAAAATGCCGCCTGACAATAGAAGAAAAAAAACACCGTCTGCCGACGAGAAAAAAACGCCGCCTGACAACGAGAGATTAAAGAAAAACGCCGCCTGACAACGAGAAAAAAACACCTCCTGACGACAAGAGAAAAAAAACACAACATGACGACGCAAGAAAAAAAACCGCAGCCTGACAACGAGAAAAAAAAACGCTGCCTGACGACGAGAGAAAAAAAAAACGCCACCTGACAACGAGAGAAAAAAAATGCCTCCTGACAACGAGAGAAAAAAAACGCCATCTGACGACGAAATAAAAAAAAACGACGCCTGACAACGAGAGAAAAAAAAACCACCGCCTGATGACGAGAGAAAAAAAAAATCGCCGCCTGACAATGAGAAAAAAAACGCTGTCTCACTCCGAGAAAAAAACAAACCGTCTGACAACTTCAGGAAAAAAAACGCCGCCTGACAACGAGAGAAAAAAAACGCCGCCTGACGACGAAATAAAAAAAACGCCTCCTGACGACAAGAGAAAAAAAACACAACCTGACGACGCAAGAAAAAAAACCGCAGCCTGACAACGAGAAAAAAAAACGCTGCCTGACGACGAGAGAAAAAAAAAACGCCTCCTGACAACGAGAGAAAAAAAACGCTGCCTGACGACGAAATAAAAAAAAACGACGCCTGACAACGAGAGATAAAAAAACCACCGCCTGATGACGAGAGAAAAAAAAAATCGCCGCCTGACAATGAGAAAAAAAACGCTGTCTCACTCCGAGAAAAAAACAAACCGTCTGACAACTTCAGGAAAAAAAACGCCGCCTGACAACGAAATAAAAAAAACGCCGCCTGACAACGAGAGAAAAAAAACGCCGCCTGACGACGAAATAAAAAAAACGCCGCCTGACAACTAGAGAAAAAAAACGCTGCCTGACAACTAGAGAAAAAAAACGCCGCCTGACGACGAAATAAAAAAAACGCCGCCTGACAACTAGAGAAAAAAAACGCTGCCTGACAACTAGAGAAAAAAAACGCTGCCTGACAACTAGAGAAAAAAAACGCTGCCTGACGACGAAAAAAAAACGCTGCCTGACGAGAGAGAAAAAACGCAACATGACGATGAGAGAAAAAAAACGCCGCCTGACGAGAGAAAAAAAAACGCCGCCTGACGACGAGAGAAAAAAAACTCCGCCTGACGACGAAATAAAAAAAATTGCCGCCTGACAACGAGAGAAAAAAATCGCAGCCTGACGACGAAATAAAAAAAAACGCCGCCTGACAACGAAAGGAAAAAAAACGCTGCCTGACGACGAGAAAAAAACGCTGCCGACGAGAGAAAAAAAACGCAACATGACGATGAGAGAAAAAAAACGCCGCCCTGACAACCAGAGGAAACAAAACGCTGCCTAACGAGAGAAAAAAAACGCCGACCGACGACGAAATAAAAAAAAAACGCCGCCTGACAACGAGAGAAAAAAAACGCCGCCTGACAACGAGAGATTAAAAAAAACGCCGCCTGACGACGAGAGAGAAAAAAACACCTCCTGACGACGAGAGAAAAAAAAAACGCCACCTGACAACGAGAGAAAAAAAATGCCTCCTGACAACGAGAGAAAAAAAACGCCATCTGACGACGAAATAAAAAAAAACGACGCCTGACAACGAGAGATAAAAAAACCACCGCCTGATGACGAGAGAAAAAAAAAATCGCCGCCTGACAATGAGAAAAAAAACGCTGTCTCACTCCGAGAAAAAAACAAACCGTCTGACAACTTCAGGAAAAAAAACGCCGCCTGACGACGAAATAAAAAAAACGCCGCCTGACAACTAGAGAAAAAAAACGCTGCCTGACAACTAGAGAAAAAAAACGCTGCCTGACAACTAGAGAAAAAAAACGCTGCCTGACGACGAAAAAAAAACGCTGCCTGACGAGAGAGAAAAAACGCAACATGACGAGAGAGAAAAAACGCTGCCTGACGAGAGAAAAAAAAACGCCGCCTGACGAGAGAAAAAAAAACGCCGCCTGACGACGAGAGAAAAAAAACTCCGCCTGACGACGAAATAAAAAAATTGCCGCCTGACAACGAGAGAAAAAAAACTCCGCCTGACGACGAAATAAAAAAAATTGCCGCCTGACAACGAGAGAAAAAAATCGCAGCCTGACGACGAAATAAAAAAAACGCCGCCTGACAACGAAAGGAAAAAAAACGCTGCCTGACGACGAGAAAAAAACGCTGCCGACGAGAGAAAAAAAACGCAACATGACGATGAGAGAAAAAAAACGCCGCCCTGACAACCAGAGGAAACAAAACGCTGCCTAACGAGAGAAAAAAAATGCCGACCGACGACGAAATAAAAAAAAAACGCCGCCTGACAACGAGAGAAAAAAAGCCGCCTGACAACGAGAGATTAAAAAAACGCCGCCTGACAACGAGAGATTAAAAAAACGCCGCATGACGATGAGAGATAAAAAAAAATGCCGCCTGACAATAGAAGAAAAAAAACGCCATTTGACGCCGAGAAAAAAACGCCGTCTGACAACGAGAAAAAAACGCTGCCTGACGAGAGAAAAAAAACGCTGCCTGACGAGAGAAAAAAAACGCTGCCTGACGAGAGAAAAAAAACGCAACATGACGACGAAAGAAAAAAAACGTCGCCTGACAACGAGAAAAAAAAAACGCCGCCTGACAACGAAATAAAAAAAACCGCCGCCTGACGACGAGAGAAAAAAACGGCGCCTGACGACGAGAGATTAAAAAAAACGCCGCCTGACGACGAGAAAAAGACGCTGCCTGACAAGAGAAAAAAAACGCCGCCTGACGACCTGAGAAAAAAACGCCGCCTGACGCCGAAAGAAAAAAAACCGCTGCCTGACGACGAGAAAAAAACGCTGCCTGACGAGAGAAAAAAAACGCAACATGACGCCGAGAGAAAAAAAACCACCGTCTGACAACGAGAGGAAAAAAAACGCCGCCTGACGACGAGAAAAAGACGCTGCCTGACAAGAGAAAAAAAACGCCGCCTGACGACCTGAGAAAAAAACGCCGCCTGACGCCGAAAGAAAAAAAAACGCTGCCTGACGACGAGAAAAAAACGCTGCCTGACGAGAGAAAAAAAACGCAACATGACGCCGAGAGAAAAAAAACCACCGTCTGACAACGAGAGGAAAAAAAACGCCGCCTGACAACGAGAGAAAAAAACGCCGCCTGACGACGAAATAAAAAAAACGCCGCCTGATGACGAGAGATTAAAAAAAACACCGTCTGACGACGGCAAAAAAACGCCGCCTGACAACGAGAGATTAAAAAAACGCCGCCTGACAACGAGAGAAAAAAACGCCTCCTGACGACGAGAGATAAAAAAAACGCCGCTGTCTGACGTGAGAAAATAAAATGCCGCCTGACGACGAGAGAAAAAAAACGCTGCCTGACACCGAGAGAAAAAAAACGCTGCCTGACGACAAGAGAAAAAAAAACGCCGCCTGATGATGAGAGAAAAAAAAACACCGGCTAACGACGAGAGAAAATAAAACGCCGCCTGACGCCGAGAGAAAAAAAAAGTCTCATGACAATGAGAAAAACAACGCTGTCTCACGACGAGAAAAAAAAAACCCGTCTGACGACGAGAGGAAAAAAACACCGCCTGACAACGAGAGATTTAAAAAAACGCCGCCTGACAACGAGAGATTTAAAAAAACGCCGTCTGACGACGAGAGATCAAAAAAACCCGCCGCCTGACAAGAGAAAAAAAACGCCATCTGATGAGAGAAAAAAAACGCAGTCTGACGACGAGAAAAAAACACTGTCTGACGAGAGAGAAAAATACGCCGCCTGACGACGAGAGAAAAAAATCCACAGCCGACGAGAAAAAAAAACGCCACCTGACGTCGAGAGAGAAAAAAATGCCGCTTCACAATGAGAGGGAAAAAAACGCCGCCTGACGCTGAGAGAAAAAAAAACGCCGCCTGTCAACGTGAGAAAAAAACGCCTCCTGACAAGAGAAAACAAAACGCAACATGACGAGAGAAAAAAAAACGCAGCCTGACAACGAGAAAAGAAACGCCGCCTAAAGCCGATAGAAAAAAAACCGCTGCCTGACGACAAGTGAAAAAAAAACACCGACTGACAACGAGAAAAAAAAAAAAATCGCCGCCTGACAATGAGAAA
>NW_027457063.1:95000-100000 GCF_040206685.1 Ascaphus truei
CTTAATGCCGGGACGCAGGGGATTGGCCAACAAGGTAGGAAACTGCCGGGGGGGGGGGATTGGCATTAAAAAAAAAAAAATACTTACCAGCCGGGCTGCTGCAGTCTCCTCCTCCGCGCCGCCGCCGCAGACTCGCGCACAGCGCACAGTGCACCACAGCTAATTACTCGCGCACCGCCGGCGACAAAAAAAAAAAATGGGGACACATTGAGGAAAATCCGGGACATTTCCGGTACACACAGAAAACCGGTACAGCTCCCGAAAAACCGGGACTGTACCGGCAAAAGGGGGACGGGTGGTCACCCTAAGTAAAAGGCTAATCTAAATGTATTTTGATATTTACTGATGGGGATTATGCTACATTGATTAAGTACTGCAGCGTTAGAAGAGGTGGATATTACCTACTAGTTTTAGGTGTAATAGAATTTCCATTGGGATCAGAATATACTTCCTCCTGATCTTTTAGCATGGTTTTTCTTAAAGAATACATCCCAGATTGTGCAGCCAATACACAGACGGGGCTTCCCATATACAAATCCATAAACTTCACTAACTAGCATCAAATGTTTTTTTACTTATTTTTGCTTGATATATATTTTTTGTGTGCAGTTTATTAGATTATTAAACACTGCACTCTGACTTTTACTAATACATATCAGTTTATTCACTGAAACATGACGACCACTTATTATTCATACTCCATTTCTGCTGCCCTTACATATTGGTGTGTGAATGTGATAATATAGGCCACATCTGTCTGTTTAGCTTAAATTGTCAGCCTGCTCGCAGAGAGCATTAGAAAGGGGGTCTGCACACAGAGGGTCTTGGTCCGTCTGTCTGGTAGCTATGTCTGTCGACTCACACAGAATCTCTATCTCTTTGGTAGCTGCTATATATCTGAAGAACATGGTGTCTCAGTACTGGCCAGATTGAGAGCCTCTGGCAGGAGAAGTTGTCTTTCCATTCAATATCCATGAAAACGACCGTCAGGAGATCCGGGATAACATTGTGGAGGGAATCATCCATTCTCCAGATTTAGTGAGGTAAAGCATATTTACATAAAGGAGGATATCATTTCCTTTATATACTCAATGGGAGGCAGAGGATTCAAGGTGAGGAGTTTACCGTCTGTGGGATTGAGAGCTGATACAAATAATGACATTGTTAATTGCCAGGTCAGGGCTTGTATCAGCTTTGCTTTCATGAGTGTGACATGAACATGTTCAGTTTAGCATAATGAACATGAAGCTTCTATTCAATTCTGCCAGTGCCACCTCATCTGTTGCTCCATTCTGTTTGCTAATATAGTGTGTCCACACTAAAAGAGCTGCAGAACTCCTGCAAGTAAATACAGCGTGCCTCTTTTAGTGTGGGCACCCTGTAGGAAAGTGCCTGCAGAAAGTGTTGTCCGCAATAGGGAATATCCGAATGTTTAGAATAAATTTCTAATAGTGTTTCTGTTCTCAGGACTCAACTAACCCTTTGTTTGCGTGTCATCATCAAACATGACTTCCCAGGCCGCTGGACAGGCATAGTGGACAAAATAGGATTCTACCTGATGTCACACATTAGTGGGAGCTGGCTAGGCAGCCTGCTCTGCTTGTATCAGCTTGTAAAGACCTATGAGTAAGCGGGAGATCATGCACCAACCAGTGAACCAGCTCTCATTTCTGCGTTTTGAAGGTTGTCTAGACTGCATTAAAAGGCATTTTGTGTTCCTGGGGGGGGGGGTTTACAGGGGTGGGGGTCAGTTGTGGGAGCCAACTATCTGCTCCAATTATATACATTACCACACAACGTCACCAAATTCTCCTGTTGCAGATCTGCCTCTATAGAAACACTAAGCGCAGCAACAAGAATATAAAAGCTTTTGTCATTGATTCAAAAAGATATGTGAATTGTCTCTTTTTTTTGTACTCAAATTTTATTAAATGCATCGAAAAAACAGAAAAGTGAAAGTACATCATTACTTTGGTTACAGATCTCAAGGTGCGCATTTATCTCACAATGATTTTCTATTACATATAAAAAATCTTGGCATCTACTGTCATGAGAGAACAGACAATATATAGAATAACCGGGCCAGATTGACCAAGACTAGGATATAGTAAACTGAATGAGTTTATTTCCTATGAGCAGAACAGACAATAAATCAAGCAAATAACATTACAGAAATATTTACACCTACTGGGGTTGGACAAGGAGATATTCAGCCGAATAGCAGCTCCTTAGTTGTTATAGGTCACGACAAGCACGACAAGCACGACAAGCACAGGAATAAGGGGTGCAAGCAACATTTAGACACAGGCCCCCCATTCCTAACATGGCATTTCAGTTATTGGTGAACAATTACCTTGTCTCAATCACAGGTTGCCAGGTAACGCGAGAAGCAGGGTTTACCCAGCCCCCCATTAATACACCCCTCCCCTGTAGCTACTTGGCCAGCCCATTTATAAAAAAACTATGACCTGATGCCTTCGTTGTCATCCTGTCTAGCAAAAATGCTTATTGGGCAGGGGTCTTTCATGTAGCGTGTTACGTTTGACAGGTCACAATGGTTAGTATCGATCTGTGAGAGCTGGCTTCATAGGCAATGAGGCGAGTCACCTCTATTGATGTACAGGTTTTTTCTCACCTCTGAGAACTTCTCCACAACAAAGCCTTTCAAGTAACCTCCTTTGATTGTACAATTACATATCAAAGCGGCCATTTGGCAAGCTTCCAAACCACAGTTATACTAAAAACAGCGATAACTCATAACTATATTTCACATGTCATAAATCAGATTAAAGGTATGTATGCAACCTGTGTTCGTTGCATAGGAAAACATATCAAAATGTCAGCCTTGTAGCACAAACACATACAGAGATATGGTTCTATGGGGTTTACATTATGACAAATACACAGTTAACCCCTCTCTCCATGTTAATACATAACATAGCAATGAATTCTGCTGAAGTGGGGGAATTCAGATCAACATATACACAGATCCCATTAACCCCTCATATCCATATCATGATAACAGGATATATACAATAACACACTGTACTGCTGGGGTAATACATCTAAGACCTGGGACAATTTGGCTGAAGCGGGGAAATGCAGATCCACATATACACAATATGGTTAACCCTTTCCCTCCCAACATGATTTATACACACACAGTAATATAACACAGACTGCTGGGGAAATACATCTCAGACCTGGGGCAATTCTGCTGAAGCAGGGGGATGCAGATCAACATATACACAGATCCCATTAACCCCTCATACCCCGATCATGACATATGCCTAGTACAATTCTCTCCCTTTCACTGATATAACAATAGATTACATTTTCCTACCCATCTATAAGCAGAGTCGAGCTCGGCCCAACCTGTGGGTTTCATCTTTGTGATTGGATGGGTCTAGAGAGGAAATTAGAGAAAGTAAAGAACTTAGAAGAAGAGGGAAGGACATGACAAGGGGGAAGGCGGGGTGAGGGGGAGGACAAGGTAAAAAGGGGGAGTGGGAAAGCAGGAGGAGGAGGGATGGGCAAAGTAGAGGAGGAGGGGGCGGTCCGCCGATCCACGGGCCCAACTCGTTCCTTACACATAGTCGGAGCATTGATATTTTTGGGTATTGAGGCGTCGGGTCCTTTATTTTGTCTCTAGAACTCTGCTACAGTGGGTCCTAGTTCCGGCCAGGTCTCTGAGCTACCCACGGTTCCCAAGTCCTGTAGAAGTCTTCAGCCGACTGTCTCAGGAAAGCCATCTTTTCCATTTCCATAACCTTGTTGATTCCCCCTATAACCGCTCTCCTAGAAGGGTGGGCTAATTTCTTCCATTAGGCCGCAATAGCACACCTTGCTGCCGTAAGAATAAATGAGATTAGCTTTTTCACCTGGCTCTTTTACAGGCTTTGCTAATAGGAAAACCAACGGGTCGATAGGAACAGAAAGGTCCGTAACTTCCCTAATAAGGGCTTGGATCATTTCCCAGTAATTTTGGATAACCGGGCATGACCACCAAATGTGGACCATGTCGCCCTTCTGTCCACATACTCCCCAACAGAGATCAGACACCAGAGGGTATATCCGCTTCAAGCGTGCTGGGGTGAGGTACCAATAATACATCATTTTATAGATATTTTCTTTAAGTATAGAGCACATGGATGTTTTGGAGGCAAATTCCCATATGTCCTCCCAATCGTCTCTTTCTATTTCAATATTAAGATCTGTGGCCCATCTTGTCATGTAGTCATGATCAGAGGTGTCCACAGCTGACTCCACTCCCGCATAGATCCTAGTGATCAGGCCCTTTTGATAGCAGCCTGACGACGAGAGAGAAAAAAAACCGCCGCCTGACGGGAGAAAAAAAACGCCGCCTGACGAGAAAAAAAAGCCGCCGCCTGATGACAAGAGAAAAAAACCCACTGCCTGGCGACGGGAGAGAAAGAAAACGCCGCCTGACGATGGGAGAGAAAGAAAACGCCGCCTGACGATGGGAGAGAAAGAAAACGCCGCCTGACGAGGGGAGAGAAAGAAAACGCCGCCTGACGATGGGAGAGAAAGAAAACGCCTCCTGACGATGGGAGAGAAAGAAAACGCCGCCTGACGATGGGAGAGAAAGAAAACGCCGCCTGACGATGGGAGAGAAAGAAAACGCCGCCTGACGAGGGGAGAGAAAGAAAACGCCGCCTGACGAGGGGAGAGAAAGAAAACGCCGCCTGACGAGGGGAGAGAAAGAAAACGCCGCCTGACGATGGGAGAGAAAGAAAACGCCGCCTGACGAGGGGAGAGAAAGAAAACGCCGCCTGACGATGGGAGAGAAAGAAAACGCCGCCTGACGAGGGGAGAGAAAGAAAACGCCGCCTGACGAGGGGAGAGAAAGAAAACGCCGCCTGACGACGGGAGAGAAAGAAAACGCCGCCTGACGAGGGGAGAGAAAGAAAACGCCGCCTGACGACGTGAGAGAAAGAAAACGCCGCCTGACGAGGGGAGAGAAAGAAAACGCCGCCTGA
>NW_027457063.1:105000-160000 GCF_040206685.1 Ascaphus truei
GCCCTGGATAACCGTTTGATGTGGCACTCAGCACTGTGTCAGAATTCACCCCTGTATGCCCTGTTTTTGTGAGTATCGCTCCGATTTGTGTTTTTGTGCTGGGCTTGCTGGCTTCGGCTGGAATAAAATGTTTTTATTGAACGGCTTTGTCCTGCCTTTTGCCTTAATCACCTCGGTTAAGTTCCTGTCTCCCGTCACAGTAAGCATTAAACAATAGATAAAACACAAATTAACAATTTCAGTCTAAAGGTTAAAGCAGCAACAGGTCTTGTTATTTTGTGTATAACCATACATCTCTAATAACTTACCTGCATACTCTAGCTTCAACACATTTCAATAAATAGAAGTCTATTAGTAATTGTACAGGTTTTTTTGTATTTCAGAGCCCCAAATTATTTTGTATAATGTTCACAACGACTGGAATACATAACAGCTAGTCTAACATTATAATCCTTGTGTTAAGCTAGAGTGGTTTAAAGGTGCATTTCTGCATATACCCAAACTGGAACTAGCTAAAAACTAGCTGATCTCTACCCTATGCAAGCACTTATCACATATAATATATTAAAAGCACTTGCATTATATTAAGTGCATTTTAATAACAGCCGTATCGCTGATCTAATAAGCCACGACTCAGCTGCAAGAAAACACGGGTGTTTCAAGTGGGCTTACTATCTACAATTGTTTAACCCCCCCCCCCAGTATAAAATTAGCCCCTTAGCAAGATTGATATAAATCTAACTATATGTATCTGGCCCCTGGCACTGTACAGGTTGTATTTTTTGTTAACTTAATAGTGAATGGGCCTGGAGGGTGGGGAGGTGATTTACGAGAGGCAATGAGAGGGGCCTTTGGAAGGACGGCACAGCCAGAATAGGGTCCCAAAGGCCTGGGGATTGGCCTGCTAAAAGCTACAGTGGGCCGAAAAAAGGGGGACACAGACATGAGGGGTCAGTATAGGGGTGAAGCCTAGAGGCCCACCGATTGCTGTGAGACAGTTGGCGGCCAGCAAAGGGGCTTATAAGGAGTGCAGCCTCACGTTAGGGTCGCTGTTAGGGGGGAATTTGATTCGCCGGCCCGGGACAGTAGCCCCAGCTGTCCCCACATTGGCAGCCTCAGACAAACATGTTATTGTGAGCAAAGTTACATTGTACCAGATGTGAGACACACAGAGCACTACACGCTCTTACTGAAGGAGAGAACCAGAGAAGCACAAATGCTGCATCTTTAAAATAAGTTTTTTGACAAAGAGTTTTATTTTTCCTGACATAGGACCCCATGTGAGCTATGATGATCTATGTAAGCAAGTAAACAAAAAGAAAAAAATAGTATGCAAAAAAAAAAAAAAAGAAGTGCTAAGAGTATAATAGAAAGGACTTGACTGCAGACAGATTTAGGTCAGCTCTGCGAGGGGTGAGGAGCTTGGAAAACCAATGGCTTTTCTGAAGACAGACATTTCAAGGGTCGAATTTATCTCTGCTGTGATGGGGAGATAGAGACCGTTCTTCTCCATGTGGCCTATATTTAAATCTGAAACATCCGCGCCAGTTACACACATGAAAGAACAAACGAGAGGGAATGAAGAAATACATCAAGATGAAGAGGCAAAGGATTCCAGTGAGGGTCCAAAGACCAAGAATTTCATATGGTTCATACTGTATCTTCCAGTAGCCAGTTTAAGTCCAAATGCATTACGGTACCAAAACAAACAGCAGAAAATTAAGAATCATGTACACGGTCCAGCAGCGAGGCATTTCTGCTTCAGTTTATTTTAAGTCCAGCTCCATGTGCAGCGCACAATCGGTCACATTCTCAGGATGAAATAGTATGTCGGAAGATTTTAAAGCCACATAATGGAGTCTTATGATGCATCGCTGCAGTCTGAAAGTCTAACTTAACCTTTTTTGGGTCAATGAGACATACAAAATATGATAATAAAGGTTTCCAAGAGTTCTCTGTAGCTTTCTCCGTTTGTCTCCAAGCCGAGTTCCTCAGAAGGAAGGTGCTGCGAGCTTATGGCACTCTAACTAAGCAGCGTTCTGCTGCTCAATCTTCTGAGAAGCTGGAAATAAAAAAATACAACAACAGTGAGAGTCGTGGGACAGAATCCTATGTCTAGATTGTGCTCTTCAATGTCAATTTCTTCCACTACCAACTGGCACTTTCACATTAAATAAAAAAAGCATTTTGTACCAGAACTTTTCTTTCTTCCTTCTGCATATTTACATGCTACACCCACCCCCACAAACACCTTTCCATTAACAGTGCAGTCTCCACTTTTCACCTTAATCAAAAGCGCTATAATAATGAGGCTGGGACAAGCTGGTCGGGTTTTTAGTGTCTAAACATTGATAGATTTACAACAGCATTGCGTTAACAACAGCACAATGAGACCAAAGTATTTCCTAAGCATCTCTTTGCAAGGGATGCGAGAGGTATAACGGTGGAAAGAACTAAACCGTGAATGATGGAACCTCCCATCCAAGTCAATAGTGTATAAACTCATTGAATTGTACTGTATGCTTCTGATCTACAGTACTTTTTAGGTATATGAAGCATCCCAACCTAAATGGTTAGGTGGTGGAGCGTGAAGATGATGATATTGATATATATAATGGAAATATTACTGTATGCTCATTGCATGTCTTTGACAGGTCTGCAAACCCGCCTTTCACCATTATCACCCAGCACTTCCACTGCAGCAAGGGATTCTGGGAAATAACATGCAAATGAGCACACAGTGCCACCTTTTGCTTCAAAACCATCAACATGGTTCCCTATAGGCTTAAGCTTGCTGCATGGTCACAACTTTGAGCACAGCCAGGGTCAAGATGCAAAGCCAGTAAACCCACCCACAGAAGGCCGTTTCGACCTTATTGGGTCTCAGTGTGGGGTTGGTTATACTGGCTATGCAAAAATGAAGCAAGGATAGGTTTTACCATACTTGGTTATGGGCTATGATGCTGACATACAGATGGAGCAAGACTTTCCGTTTTCGGCACCAGGGCATGCTGTGAAAACGTGACTGCCGTGGTGCCGGAGAATTATCGCTCCAGGAGGGTCCGATTCGAAAGCATGGATCCCCCCTGCAGGATGGCATGGGCAGCACCATCACTGGAGCCGCGGCTTGAAGCTCTCTCAGGCCCTGGCTCCGGAGACAGCAAGTTCAGTACATCTGTACAGCACACAGCACTAAAAACTCATGTAGACCGGAAGCTTTAGAAGAAAATGCATGGCTTTGATCAGATGGCACATATATTTTAGCCGTTACAGTTACAAAGACAGCAGGTGGGATGAAGTATCTGTATCTAGTATAAAAATGCCTACATTCATCTCAGACACAATGGCTCTGGCCGTCACTCACGTGCATTAAAACCGTCAGCATTATAGCTACATGCAAGTGATTTAGTACAGTATAATCAAGATTGTTTTTCAAATCTGGACCAGCGAGGTCAGCCCAGAGCTGAACAAGATTGTGTGCCCTGTCAGGTCGCACCACCCTGGTGCAATTCCAAAACACAAAACAGCATAACTGGTTGATGTAAGGCTGTCTTCAATTTAGTGTTACTCTATGTTACAGGAAGGGGCTAAGGTGAAGTGGCCAACTCCAGTCAAGGGCCACCAACAGGTTAGATTTTTAATGGTATCTCTGCATCAGCACAGGTGGCTCAATCTACAACTGTGTTGGCTATTCCTGTGAGAAAGTGTGTTCTGAGGAAAAACAAGCTCACGTCTAGAACAGCGGTTTGAAACTTGTCCACAAGGACCCCCAACAGACCAGGATTTAAGGATATTCCTGCCCAAGTACAGGTAGTTCAGTCCAAATGATTGAGCCACCGGTGTTCATGTAAGGATAACAACTGCGGAGCCACTCAGACTTCCTGAACCAGCAGGTGAGCTACAGCACCGGGGACAATACCCATGTAGTGGCCAGATCTTCAGTGGCAGGGGAGGGGGGGGGGGGAGAACAGGTGCTACACCTGTTATGTGTATTTGTATCTCCATTTATGTAAAATTATGTTTTCAATAAAATTCAAGTTTAAAAAAAAAAAAGCTCCAATCTGAAAACCAGCTGCCATGTCCCACAAATGTACCTGGAGTTAGTTATCTTCTGTTGCAGTTTATTGTACTTGTCTGGGGTGCGGCAAGTCCTAATCAAACAACGGATGAAATGAAACAGAATAAGAACGCTGGCATATACAGTAACATAATATGGATCAGTTAATTCAGCCCCCGCAACTGGCTGAACCTTCTACATTTAGCTGCTCGTGTGTATTTTTGTAGAGAGTGGGGTACGCTCCTCCTTTTATGGTTTTCTCTAAATGGATTATTATAACAGTTATCTGGTGCAGAGGAGATTTAGCGCTTCCCACACACACTACAAAAATACTGTTTCAGGATCTATCTTGGACAGTTTCTCTGAGTTTAAGCTGCTGAATACACAAAGTCCTAAATCTCATTAATGGTTTTACTGGTATATACACATTTTTGGATCAGGATTGAATTTATTTACACGTAATCACATCAACTATATAATTTGTAGATATATTTGAACACAAATATTTCCCATTCATTTATCACAAGAAAATCACAAGTTATTTCACATAGGAAGCGCCTGTTTGAGGTTTCATACTGTATCTGTATTTTGCCATTGTGGGAGTGACTGACGTGCTTTAGAGAACCGAAAGCATGGTGGAGATGAGGAAAATCTGCCGGGATGAGGACATTTAAATACAGAACAGTATCCTGCGGCGCTCAAAAACTCAGTGACAAAAGTCAAATAGACACTTAAAGTCTTAGTGATGCAGACATAATGCACAAAGATTCGGGAAAAATCCCTTCTTTGGATGCATAATCGTACAGCTCTGGAAGGGATTTCCCCCGAAACGTTGTGCATTATATCTGCATCATTAAGACTTTAAATGTCTATTTGACTTTTGTCACCGAGTTTTTGATCACTGCAGGATACTGTTCTGTATTTAAGTCTAGGGGGCGATATATGCTGGGATTCTCACTATCCTGCTAGAGCCCCAACTCCCATCATCTTTGGCTCCTTTGAAGTGACTGACCTGCTGCATTCTTCCTTTGCTCGGCCATTGAGTAGATTTCATGCAGGTGTTTCTTCTGATCATTACTTAGCGGGGCTGTCAGCGAGTGATACCACGAGAGATCTTGGCCCTGCACCCCTAAACAAGACAGTCTCATCACATCCATGCGTATGTACAGCTTATAACAGTCTGGAAGATGCATGCCGTGGAATGTCCCTTTTACTAGGACATTGGCAGGCTGTATTTCACAGCTTCTCGTGAGGCCAATATCCCTGATGCCCATTACTAGGTGCTACTTTTGTTCGAAAAGCATCACCTGGGTGATTTAAATGTCACTGAGTATATTTCACAGTGAAATCAGGCAAAGACTCCTTCCTCTCTGGGGTTAACGCCTGGACCGTCCTGTCACAAGGCTGGATCGGGCGCTCACACTGCTGGGACTCACTACCTCCGTGAGTAGGCGGGGGCCGTGGATCACCTTGGTGTGCTGTCAGAAGGGACCGTCCTGGGCGTCTTCCAATGTTCTCCTTCGGTTCACCTCCAGAGTCGCCGTATTGCAGCTTGGAAGGGTAGCTGGGACGGTCTAGGCGTTATCCCCAGAGAGGAAGGAGCATGCAGGAGCTGACAGCCAGCAGCATTTAAGGCTACCACCTTTCTCACAGGCAACTCTGACCTTTACACACTTTTACCAGTTCAGCTATATGATATTTAGCAATATCACTTTTAACAATTGTTTATGTATTTAATGTATGTTTTTGCATTAGTAGTGCACCATATATGTATATTTTAATTACTATTGACCACTCACTTTGAAGGTGAATATAAAGTTGATTCCATTTTTCCATTGCACCTCCAATTAATTTCTTTTTCTAAACTGCCCTTAAAGCCCGACATGCCCTAAAATATTTCGCTGTGCCGCCTTCTCTAAATACCATGGGAGCGATGTATCAAAGCAATTTTGGAGCAAAATGTAAGCATGGTTTCCATCTTGCACCTGCATGCGTCAATGCATCAAGCACTTTGCTCTTCGTCTTGTTCCATGGGCTTGCTTGATACTTGGGAACTGACAGTATGAGATACATAACTCAGAATATAATGAGATGTGTCAAATTCTGCACCTCCATGTCTCACCTCTTCTCCCTTTAATCGGTGTAAAACGAAAAACAAAAATGTGATAGTGGTATAAGCTTGTGCCTTCTAATATTCTGCACCAGATGTAAGAGACGATTTCTTACATTTGTTTGATGCAGATACGCTCCAGCAAAATGGCACAATGTGTCAGAACTTCTTGCCAACAAAATTGCTTTTATACAGAGCTCCTCCGGTCTCTCTCCTCCAAGCCCTTTAATTAGAAGCATTTCCCCACTTAACCCCACTTTCATTTTTGTGCCGAACCACACTAAAAAGTAACGTACTGAGCAAAGCTTCTGTAAAGAACTGGTATTCATCAAGGGCATCTACTGAGTCCAAAGGAGTACTGAATCCCTCCAAGGCAGTCTCCTCCAGTACTTCATCGTCCCAGTCGTCCTCTTCCTCCTCCTCTTGCCCGAGGTTCTCCTGCATGGCCTGACCTAACCCGTTTCCTTCCTCCTCATCACTCGGAATTTCCTCTTGAAAAGCAGAGAGCATGTTCAGCATGTTTACAGCCCGTCACCAAGGGAGAATTGCAGCTCCTCCGACACACACACACACACACACACACACACACGACTTAATGCAACACAACATTATGCATACACATGAAGGCACATATATTGTGTTACACTAAACTCAGACCAATGTTTTGCACACACACACACACGTAAGACTTCATGCAACACAACACTATGCATACACATATATTGTGTTAAACTCAACTCATACCAATGTTTTATACACACACACACACACACACACACACACACACACGAAATGCCATCTTTCACAATGGTTTCTTCGTGCAGTAACAGACACACATTTTGTATACACAAATCCAAAACTCCATCTCCTGGAAAGAATGGCACATACGTGTTACAAATATTGCTGCAGCTACACGAATGCAATTCCGATATATTTATTTCGCAGAATTTTTTTAAATGATAGTTTATTCCCTGTGAATATTTTATGTGTTAAAATCGAGACATGGTCTTTTTGTGATGCTCACGTAACACTTGTTTTAATATGACCATGTATTCTATCTATGCGAGTGCTGTAGGGGTGTTAAACTATTTACATAAGCAACAGAAAAACACACTACCAATGTACTGTATATCCTTTGAACCCTTCTTTGTTTTCCCTGTAATGCTACATACAGTACAACCCTACAAATCGATCCCTAGCCATGTCTTATTAATATGCTTCTTTTAACATGCAGGATAAAGCCTGCAATTCTCTATTGTAATGCAACATTTAATATCTTTTTGTTCCAAATAGATTATTTTTGTTAGGAGTTACATACAGTGTTTAAAAATAAGAAGTCTGTTGACAAAGGCAAGTTAAAATCCTGAATCCCAATGTGAAGATTAGCTAGTCTTTCCCAGGCTACAAGCTTAATGCTGTATCGTTTTCTTCCCAATAATTGATGGCTTTATTATTAAAGTGTGCTTAGGACCGAGGACAGAGGATTCTGGGATGTCACAGCTGTGCTTTTTTCCTAATGTTGCAAATATATTACCATCTCGGAACATTCCTGGTATACCAGTCGGTCTCAGTACACCCAGAGCCTGTCTTCCTTCCTGAGAAAGGAGTGAGCCAGAGGTTCTTACCGCTTTCCTCAGTCTCAGTCTTTGGGTCCCGCAAGGATGGCCGCTGGTCAGGCTGCTCACGGCTTGCACACACCTGTCTCAGCCCAAGGAAGAGAAGCAGAATCAAAGGTACAATGAGGGAAACAACAGCGTTGACTGATGGCGGTCGGTTTGGAAGCTCCATCAGAATGCTGAGTCCTATTATACACACTTTCCGGTCATGCAGCCTACAAGACAAGCAGCAGATCATAAGACAGACATGGTGCATAGAGCCTCACAAAAAATACTGCTAAGAAGCTTCTATCAAATTCCCCACATTATCATGAATTACGGCTCATTGGTACAAACCCCAGCACGAGTGGCGACTCATCACATACATCACAAATATCACCATTAGTGATGGCTCAACGCATACAATAGAAGCATTAATGCAGCATTCCCCCTATATTGAGAATCTTTTCTTTGTCCGAAATCTGAACCAACGTGCCCACTGGTGCGGATCCATACTGTTCTTAGCTCCTGGGACCACCTGGTACCCGTGATACTTACCTTTTTATGTGCCAGTAAAATTAAAGCTAACTGACTCATCCAATAGGACGCCGCTGTGTCCTGCCCTGATGACATTGAGGATTCCTATTTGGTCTGAAGGAGTGAGCCTTGGATGGCAGCCATGTGGATTCCACAAAATGGTCCAAACATACAGGTACAAAAATGGGAAATATCTCAGGAACCCGGGGGTTAGGGTTCAGTTACAGCAGGGGTGTCCAACTCCAGTACTACAGGGCCACCAACAGGTTAGGTTTCCAAGATATCCCTGCTTCAGCACAGGTGGCTCAGTCATAATGACTAAGACACCTGTAAAGAGCAGGGATATCCTGAAAACCTAACCTGGTGGTGGCCCTTGAGCTTAGGAAAATGGATGCCTTGAGAAAGCTCTTTTTTTAGTGCGAAACGCGTTGGTGGGGCAACACCACTGTTCATTTCTGTCCCATGACCAATAAATAACTTTTTTAACGGAAAACACACTTTCCCTTTCATAATAGTTTTTTTTTCAATTTTGGATACATTCAGTAGTGCTCTGTTACTCCTTCCAAATAATCTTATCCCGGTGGCCCTTGAGGACAAGAGTTGCACACAACCTCCACCGTCCCCTACCCCCGAGCTACAGGGACCCTCCAGTTTCAGAGTTTGTTAAAAACAAATAAAAATAAAAAAACAGCAGAAAAACAAGGTTAAGTAGTGGGGATTGTTGCTTTAAGATGGGCGACAGGTCATAATTTGCAAGAGAATCTTCAGTACACATCACAGCGACACGATCAATGCACACATGTACCCTCCATATATGAAGTTCTGAAACGGTCAGCTTTACTTGCCCCAGGAAGCAGTCTGTATCATTCACCCACTGATTGACAAACTGTGCAGTGATGGGCTCGGAGCTGAGAGGGAAGCGAATTTGTTCCAAGGTGTTCAGGAGCAGAGCTGGGTTATAATACAGAGATGCAATGACCACCTGCAGGCACATGGTCCGCAGCTGACTGGACTTAACGCCTCGTGTTAGTCTCTCCAGCACGGCCTCCACGAAGAGTGGGATACACTAAAGAAAAAGACACGGCCACTCACTAAATGCATTAAAGACTTCCAGGGTAGCAGCGGAACAGAGAGCCCGAAGAGCTATTCGAATGCAAAGATTAGGAATGTCTTCTGGTATATGTGACCCATCTATTATCATTATCACCGTACAGTATAAAGCGCCAACATATTCCACAGCGCGGTACAATGGGGGAACAGGATGACATCAATGACAAACAGAATAACAAACCAAATACGGACAAAAAAAAGCACGAAGAAATACAAAAAGGTGATGAGCGCCCTGTTCCTCAGAGCTTAGAATCTAAATGTTGAAATCCAAATGTGGTAATAAATGAAATATTACCCAGCCATATAGAGAAGTCCTGCAGGAGGTAAGCGGAGCACGGCAGAGCAAATGCAGGGGCTATACACCAGATATGAATAAAAATCCTTTATTGCATGATCGACATCATGATGATGGACAAGTAAAATCTCTTACGCGTTTCAGGCTCCTGCCCTTTATCAAAGAGAACTGTTTTACTCTCTGCAACCGCCCTGTTAATATAGGTTTCCCCCCGCTAACAGCTGATCTCAGTGAGATAATTTGCGCGCGTGTTCGCCAAGCTACGATCTCATTGGTTGTCTGATATGGCCAATGGAATGAATGAAACCATTATACTGTGTTTGACAAGTGCGGGTAATGTCTCCGATCAACAGAGCGGCTGCAGTGTAAGTCAGTAGAAGGGAATAGTGTATGTAGCAACATTAAAACCTAGTCAAAACAATGTATCAATACGAGAAAATAAAGAAAAACAATCTACTCGGCTGAAATGATGGTAAGGAGGTAATAAAATAGAAGAAATGGTATGAGTCATATGACAAGGCTATTGATGTTATTGTGATGAAGTAGTATGGATTAGCTGGTAATATAGTAAAGCTTTAAGAGCCTAATAATAATGTAATTGCATGAATATTAGTAGTTATCTAATTATACTTATATATTCTTCTAAATATTGATTACATTGTTGGACTACTCATTATATCAGCCTTGTTTAGATAGAGGATGTTGGGAACTATCATAGTACATATTTCATCATAAGCATTTATATATGCAAAACAAATACCTCAGGAACAAATACATAAAGATAGATACTTGATAGGAGTGGATAGTGTACCATCATAAAATTAGACATAAGATGAAAAATAAATAAATAATGAAATCAAACATAAGTATACATGTCAGTCCATTTTGGAGGAATTATATTACTTCCCAATATATCATTTTGATGTTCATATAGGATCTCTCAAGAGTCATCTATTTATTGACTGTCATGTGTATACATGTGTTATAATAGTTATCACTTGATTCATTTAATACACTTTATCATAACCTATCATGCAATGTTATTATATATAAACATAGCATATCTGTGTGTGTTTTTATTGTATTTTTGATATGTCAAGGCACACCATATTTATTACAAAAAGAGTGTGCTGTATAATTTGGGCATTGTATATCATGGGATAATTTGATGTTAGTTCAGTTTAGTTTAAAAAGTGTTTCAGTTCCCAATCAATGTTCATACCCTTGGGGGCCAATGTCCCAAGGGTATAAATCCAGTGCATTTCTCGGCGGTTAAGGAGTGTGTCTCTGTCTCCTCCTCTAGGATGAATAGGTATGTGTTCTAGGGCACTGAATGTTAAGTGATCTATGGATCCCTGTACACATTTGTTGAAGTGTCTGGCCACTGGGTAATTGTCATCCTTGTTTTTGATAGTTCTGATGTGTTCCCTGATCCTTATTTTTCATGGTCTTACCAATATAACTAGAACCACATGCACATTTGAGAACATAAACTACATATTTAGAATTACAAGTTAGGAATGAATTAATCCTGTATTTCTGTCCCGTGAAAATATTCCTCATTGTTTTAATGGGGAGTGCATATTTACAAAAGTTGCATGTTCCACATCTGTAGAACCCCTTTGGAAGCTCTTTCTCTGGAACCATTCTGTCTCTGTACATACTGGGTGACAAGTGGTCTCCCAATGTTTTTGTTTTGCGATAGACTATTTTGGGTTTAGAGAGTGTAACTCTATCTAAGTCCCCATCTAATCTAAGTACTTCCCAATGTTTGTTAAGGATTTGATCTTATTGTGCCAGCTTGTCTTGAGTTGGTGGTAATGAATAAGGGTGTGTCACTCTCCTGAATGCTTTTTTTCTTTTTGATATTCTTTTGTCTACACAATATATCTGCTCTTTTAGATTGTGTTGCATTCTTTAATGCACTTTCAAGAGTGTAATCAGAATAACCACGAGCCTTGAATCTTGTCATGAGTTGTTCTGCTTGATCATTAAAGCATTCGTCTGTCGAGCATATCCTCCTGAGACGTAAAAACTGACTCCTAGGAATGCTATTCAAGAGTGGTCTGGGGTGTGCGCTATTCGCTCTGAGCAGAGAGTTGCGAGAATTTTCTTTTCTGTAGATGTTAGTTTGTATGGAAAGATCAGTATCCACATACAAGTGGAGGTCTAAATAATTAATATGATGATCATGAAACATATGTGTAAATCTAAGATTGCAGTCGTTGGATTCGAGATATGTGAAAAATAAAGAAAGTGTGTGTGCATCTCCAGACCAAATTAATAACAGGTCGTCAATATAGCGACGATAAAATTTAATGTGATGTCTATAAGGGTTCAGTTTCCCAGAGTCCCATAAATAAGTTGGCGTATGAAGGTGCAAATGAAGTCCCCATCGCCGTGCCCTGTGTTTGTAAGTAGAATTGATTGTTAAAAGTGAAATAATTGTGCTGTAATAAAAATAATACACTATCCAATAAAAAGGTGATTTGTGCCAAGTTAAGATTAGAATTGTTCAAAAAATAAGTGACTGCTTTAATACCTTTGGTGTGTTCTATGACTGTGTACAAGGACGTCACATCTAATGTGACCCAAGTGTATGTGTGACACCATGTGAAGTTTTTTATGTCTAGGAGTAAATCAAAGGAGTCTTTCAAAAATGACGGTAATTGTTGAACCAACGGCTGCAAGAAAAAATCCACATACCTAGATAGACCATCTCCCAAAGATCCAATACTAGATATTATAGGTCTGCCTGGCGGACACACAAGCGACTTGTGGATCTTTGGGAGATGGTGAAAAATAGGTATGATGGGAGAAGGGTTAAATAAAAATTCTGATTCCTGTTTAGATAGAACATGCAACTCTCTGCCCAGATCTATAAGCTTCTCGATTTCTTTTAGATACATTTGTGTAGGGTCCTTAGTAAGTTTAGAATATGCATCAGTATCATTTAGTTGTCTCATTGCCTCAGAACAGTACATCTCAGAGCTCATTACCACTATGGCCCCACCTTTGTCTGCATTTTTTATCACTATGTCTTTTCTAGTTTTTAGAGCAGCCAGGGATTGGCCTTCTTCTTTGGATAAATTGTTGGGTATTGTGGTGGTGAAATTAAACCCCTTTGCTAGTAATTGCAGATCTTTTTCCACTAATTTTTCATATGTCTCTAGGTGTGGGCCTTTGGAAAACATAGGACAGAAAACGGATTTTTTCCTAAATGATGTATGTTTAGAAGTGGTCAAAAAGAGGAACTGTTCTGAGGCACTAACATTCTGAACATCTGACAAATTTTGTTCATCAAACAAGTCATTCATGTCTTGTATAGCTGTATACTCTTTGAAGGACAGCCTGTCGTCCGTGATCCCCCCCCCCCCCCCCACCAGAGGGCCCAGAATAGAGTCCTCTGGGCCATCTGGTGTAGAGACGCCACTGACAGCAGGCTGCCTAGAGTTGAAGAATTTTTTTAGAGACAATTTTCTAATGTATTTTTGCAAATCTATAACAGTATTAAACAGATCAAAATTGTCCTGAATTCCAAAGTTCAGTCCCTTGTTGAGAACCTTTATCTCTCCTTCTGTTAGATCTACCCCCGAAATGTTGACTACATTATTCTCTTGCATCAATGTTCCATTTTTCTTCTATTTATTTGCCCTTCTTTTGGGCGAGCGCCGCGTCCTCTTTGGGAGTTTTTGACTCCCTTTGATTGCCCAGATCAAATGAGGTTGATGGATTCTCTTGGTGGCGTGATGGATTTTGATGGTATGATGTATCTTTTTTGTGACGCTCTTCAGGGTCTGTAAAATCAGTAAGGCGATCTGTGTCTTCATCTGTTGTAAATGATACCACTGAGGGTCGACTCTCTAGGTCTGAGGCATCTGATATACTTGATGCTCCTGATGTTCTCCTTTTTAAGATAGATTTATTTGGGGTAGATTTTCTTGGATATGGATTTTTCTTATAGGGGTCTCTTTTTTGTGCTTGCTCTTGTTGGTATGTAATCCTTGGGGGAGGTGGTTTTTGCCATGCATATATCTGGTTTTTTTGATAGTCAATTCTATCTCTATCAAATTTTGATTGTTTTTTAATCATAATTTTCTCTTCAATATTATTGATAGTTTTGGATAGATTTTTGTCCATATCATTAAAGTTCTCCATATTTTTGTATGACTTCAAATTTAATTGTAGCTCTTTTATTGTTTTTTTCACCTCATTTCGTTCTTTGATTTTGGTTTTTATAATCAATTCAATCAGCTTTTCTGAGCATTCATCTAGGATCTTTATCCATTCTGTCTCGAACTCTTTGTTAGGGAAGCCGAAAGAGGGGGTTTTTTTCATACGGAGCCCCCTAGGTATCCTTTTAACAACTAAATAATTGTCCAGTGTTGTTATATCCCACCATAGGCGGACGTTGGATGATAAGGCTTTTCCAGCCATATACACACCTGCTCTCGCCCATGCCTCTCTGCCACCTCTTCCCCTGCTAATTGTGTTAATACTGACTAACCTTTAAAACTCGCCTCACAAATCAAGCACCCCAAGAGCCTGCACTCACGGCTACTGTCCCACACCCACAGTCACTCCTACCAACCATTGAATCCAAGCACTGCCATCTACAGCACTTATTTCCTCATCTGCTATCTCTGCAAGTCTGCCAACATCGCATTTAGATTGTAAGCTCTTCAGGCAGGGATTTACTTTCCTATTGTCTGATTTTGCTGCACTTATTGTATTATTATAATTCCCTGTACTGTATTCTTTGTGCCGAGTACACTTGTAGCGCTATATAAACAAAGATATACATACAATTATATTACATATATCACAAAGGTTTGGTCCTGAAGAACTTTAAAGTGAACTAATGCCAGTGACATGTTCAATGGGTTACATCTAGATGATTGATGCTTTTTTACCCAAATATGACACCTTTAAGTATTTTTAAATACTGCTTCAGTTAGTGTGTAAACTTGGTGATCTGAGACCTGGGAAAGGTGTGATTTCCTCTGGCTGCACCCTTTTTTCTCGTAGCCATGTGCAGCTAGGACAGCCAAAGCCCTCTTCTATCTCCCTAGCCTTATAACGTACGTATGCATGTCTTTATTTGTATAGCGCCCCCATGTACATACAGTAGCGCTTTACAGCACCAATACAAATAGCATAATTGGATACATAAGAATATAATATGACATTAGGAAAGGAGTCCCTGCTCCGAAGAGCTTACAATTTAACTGGCAAGTAGGAAGAACCTGCAGACACAGTAGGAGTGTGTTATGGTAAGTACGACTGCAAGGAGGGATTGTAAATGTATATGAGATGTATAGTACTAGCCAAGGGAGCTACCCAAATACTTCATTAAGGGGGCCTGTATGAAGATAGGCTTTAAAGGTGGAGAGAGCCAGAGAGAGACAGTGTGGTATTGAGGGGAAGGAAATTCCAGTACACACACACACACACACACACACACACACACACACACACACACACTAATGCGGTGGGTAAAACACAAAATAACAGGTGCATTACTCCACAACCCAGAATCCTTATTTATAAAGGACTAGGGGCCTCATGCAGTAAGCGCCGATAAGGCTTTTTTCGGCATTTTTCCCCTCCCGATTCATTAAGCGCCGATAAGTGGGAATTATAGGCAACTTTTCTTCCGGAAAAAAATTTATCGGCATCCGGCTGCCGATTAGCCACTTATCGGCACTTTTTGAATCCGGCTGAATTCAGGTAGCCCCGATCAGCTCTTCGGTGCTGATCGGCACTCCAGAATGGAGAGTTTTTCGGCAATTCAGCCCGCCAACTAAAGGCCACTTCATTACCTTAGCGGCTAACCGCTAAGGCAATGAAGGGGTTAACCCACCGTGCCAGCTTTATTGTGGGTAGCGGGGGTGGGTGAAGGGGGTATTTGGCCCTTGTTGTTTGTTTTGGGCTTGCGGGGGGGGTTGCGGGTGCACTTAACCCCTTCACGACCGTAGCAGTTAATACCGCTACGGTCATGAAGGGGTTAAGCCCTCCCGCTACCCACCCGCAAGCCCTAAACAACCACTGTTGGGGCTAATACCCCCTTCACCCACCCCCACTACCCACAATAAAAAATTATCACACACACCAGCCCCACACTAAATAAATAAATAAATCTAAATAAATAAATAAATATCTCTATATAAATAAATATATATATATATATAACCCCAACAACCCCTATCATACACATATATGCACATCAATGATACTATAGGCCGGCGGGGGCCCTCGGGTGTTACCCGCAGGCCTGCAGTACCAATTATGTGCCTCCCCAAATTAATGTCAAAACACATACATACTTATAAAGAAATAACCCCCCCCCCCTTAACACATACAGTATAGTAATGGCCACAATTACTATTATCCACAAAGGGATAATAGTGAATGTGCCCATTTTAAATACATAAACAGTAATAAATACATAAAATACATATAGCACTCACCCATGCCCGGCTGGCACGATGAAGGCCATCCTCCTCTTCATCCTGCCCATGCCCCCTCCGCTGCTGCAAAACAGACACAAAAATGAAAACATCCAATGTAATGTCGCCTAACCCCTTAATCACCATAGCGGTTATTAACTGCTACAGTCATTAAGGTGTTAACCCACCCTCACCCACCACTCGGGACGCCTACATAACCTCCCACACTAACCACCCACACCCACTACCCACAAGGGAGGCCTACCCACATACCGTTGGGGAACACCCACCCCCCCACCCCCAGTACCCACAATAAAAACAATACAGTGACACACAATAAACATCATTATATTTATTATGTCTGGGAGCCCCGGGTCAGACCCACAGGTGTCTGTGGGGCCTCGGGTGGTTCCCACGGGGGTCTGGGGAACTCACGAGTGCTCACTACGTGTCCGCGGTGCCCCCACAGATGTGGGACAACCGGTTCTTCCCTGCACACTACGGGTCCGTGGTGCCCCCACGGATGTGGGATCACCGGTTCTTCCGCCCAGACTACGGGTCCACGGTGCCCCCACAGATGTGGGACCACCGGTTCTTCCCCGCACACTACGGGTCCGCGGTGCCCCCACGGATGTGGGACCACCGGTTCATCCCCACAGGTGTCACCCGTGGAACCACCAGCCTAATACCCATGAGATACCTGAGGATCCCGCAGGTGGTCTCCAGAGGTCTCACGCAGAACCTGAATGTAGAAAAAATAAACCTGGCCTATACATTCAATACATACATCCCCCCCCTCAACACCTAGAGTACAATAATGTGCAAAATAACTATTAACCAGACAGGGGAAGTCTATCCCTACTCTGATTGGCTCTAGTACCATGTGACAGGCTTTCAATGACGTCACATCCGTTCTCCCCCAAGCCTCTGTCACATGGTATACTAGAGCCAATCAGAGTTGGGATGGAGTTCCCACGCTCTGATTGGCTACCGTACCATGTGAGGCCGGTCATGTTTCTTTTCATGATGTTCTCTTAAAGGCAATTGAAGCAAAGCCATTCTGATTGGCTGTGCTTTCATTGCCTTTAAGTGACGTCATCATTTTTTTTTTCTAGGCCAAAACACATGGTTTTCACGGCCCAATCAGGGCCGTGGGAACCATGACGAAAATGTGACGTCATAGGCCTTTAAACGCCTATGTCATCTCATTTTGAAGGCAGACGCAGAGGAGGAAGGACCTCCTACAGAAGAAGAAGGCCAGGGCGTGGCTGAAGAAGACAAGAAGACCCCAGAAGAAAGCCGCAGATAGAAGAAAGAAGAATACAGATGAAGATGGATTACAAATAGAAGACCCGTGGATTGTTTTGGATTTTTATTTCAATGTTTATTATTTTATGGTTTTTTATTTTATGGGTTCCTGTGCGTGGTGGATTGGTTTGAGAGTAAGCTGTTCAACGGGAGTCGGTGAGTGGGTCAAGTAATGGTAAGGTAATGGTAAGTGAACTAAAGAAATGTATTTTATTTAACTTGTTCTTTTTTTTTTAAGCTTTTTTTACATGTGTATTTATTTATTTTTGGTATATCATTTCTTGCCGCTGTATGTATGTATGTATACAAAGGAAACTTATCAAAATGTGGCGCTCTAAGTAATCAGATATAACCAATAATAATACTATAAATAGTACAGTGATACTTATACAAATATATGGTGCAGCTGTGACCCAGTTGAGGTTTGCTCAGTCAATCCTCTTGTGGAATAGTAACGATGAAATGTCCGGGAAGCGCAATATATGTAAAAAAGAATAAAATACAATGGTGATAGTGCAATATTGTTAAGGTGAAATGGATAAACTCAAATACAGATGACACTGCTCTCAATATATACTCACAAACGTGTGAGGTTATTCAGGCACATAAAGGTATCTTTTAAGGTATTGTTGTTAGTCCTTCAGTCATCAGGAGATACAGCAGTCAATGCAGCCCCATACAGATGTACTCCCAGGGACCTTAATCAAAGATACGACTGGACATAGTGCAGACTGTATGTATAATTTATGAAGGTAAGTCAAACAAGTTTACACTCACATGGTTTCAAATAAGGATAAGCATTTAGATCTCAATGGATCTCTCCGGCCGGGTGAATGGTGTTTCAGCTCCCCCTCTCTCGTGGCGTGCGTTCCACCGGTGCGTTCCAAACACCGGAAGTGATGTCATCTGCCGCGTCCACTTCCTGGGGTTCCGGCCGTCTCAGGGATAGAGCGTCACTCTACGCGTTTCACCACATAGGTTTCATCAGGAGTGACATTCTATTGCTCAATGGTGATATATATACCCTAGATTGTGTTCTCATTGGCTGGTAATTCACCTGATTCTATTAAGGTTAATTATATATGCTTGAGACTATAATAGGACCTGAACCGGACTATCTTTCTATTGCATATACTATAGAGTCATCTACTAACAGTATTCTATTGTGAATGACACGTTTTTATAACAATTCATCATAAAATACACATCTTTTATACAATCAATTAAAATACATATATTTATTTCGTCCTCAGACCGCAATCAATGTTAAAAGATGTTTAAAAATGTTTAAAAAGTATTTGTTTATAAAATCAATTAAAAATCAATATCAAAATACAAAAATATTTAAAAATATTAAAAACAGGTATTAGAAGGGGGATGTCCCTATTCTATAGGGAAGGATATAAAGTGCATAACATTAGTTGAGTTTGGCAGAAGGCAATTTCTAAAAATGAAATAAAAAACAAAGTGTTAATTCATTAACAGTCACAGAAAAGGTTTTAAATCAAACTCTAGATTCAAACCGGACGGAGACATGGTTTTTAATTCGAACATCCAGAATGATTCTCTTTTGATTAATGCTGTGTGTCTATTTCCCCCTCTCCAATGTGGCATAACTTGCTCTATAGCTTTAAATTTTAACCCTTTCGGGTCCGCGTTATGTACCATCAGAAAGTGGTTTGGAACACTATGGGTGGTCATTTTCCTTTTTATGTTACCTATGTGTTCCAAAATGCGTGTTTTCAAGGGTCTTATAGTTTTCCCTATGTATTGTAAGCCACACTCGCATTCAATCATATAAATAACAAAATTGGATCTACAGTTTAAATGATGTTTTATATTGTATACCTTCTTAGTAATATTTGATTGAAAGGTATTTGTATTTTTACAACTGTAGTGGCAGGCCGTGCAAAATTTGCAATCAAAGAACCCTTTTGGTGGTTCTAGCCACGTGGGGTTTTTTGTAATTGGAGACCCCCTCAAAGCGCTGGGTGCTACCAGTTTTTTTATGTTTGGTGCTTTCTTGTACACCATTTGGACTCTGTCAGGGAGGGAGGTACCTATGATGGGATCATTCTTTAGAATAGACCAATGTTTATTCAGTATGTTATTTATTTTATATGCATCTCTATTGTATTGGGTAATAAAGGGTACTTTTAAATTGTCATCTCTATTAGCTTTTATCTTAGGGGTTAACATAGATTCTCTTGATACTTGTCTTGTTTTGTCTAGTGCATTAATTATGACACTGGGTTTGTAATTGCGTTCTGAAAACTTTCTGGACAAAATAACAGATTGTTCTTCATACACCTCATTATCTGTGCAATTTCTTTTAAGTCTGCAGTATTGGCCATATGGAATATTGTTTATCCATTTATTTAGATGGCAACTGGACTTCAAGATGTAATTATTAGCATCTACTTCTTTAAAGAAATTTTTTGTTTTAATCACATTGTTTTCTATATATATAGTTAAGTCCAGAAAGTTTATAGTGGTCTTACTGAAGGTGGAGGTAAATTTAAGATTTAAATCGTTGTTATTCAGATACATAAAAAAAGTGTCCAAATCCTCCAATGTACCCTTCCACACAAAGACAATATCATCAATGAACCTCCGCCATGTGACCAAATTTGCACCCAGACCCACCCAAGACCATATATATAGATCTTCCCACATGAGTAAGTTTGCATAGCTGGGTGCAAATTTGGTCCCCATGGCGGTTCCACATAATTGTAGAAAGAACTCGTCATCAAACCAGAATTAATCCTTCTAGCGCTGTTTTTTCTTCTCTAGTTAAATTATTGTGCTGCAAAAAATACCTCAAGATGGTTCCCCTTAGCAAATTTGGGAAAAAATTGTGATTGAGGTTTAAATTTCGAGACTTTATTCACTCGAAATTTAAACCTCAATCACAATTTTTTCCCAAATTTGCTAAGGGGAACCATCTTGAGGTATTTTTTCAACTTGTAACAAAAGATCTAGAATCTCTATGTAATAATAAAAATAGGCAGCACAATAATTTAACTAGAGAAGAAAAAACAGCGCTAGAAGGATTAACAACAGATAAAACAATTGTGATTAAGCCAGCAGACAAGGGGGTGTGTTGTAATTATGGATCATGAATATTATATGCAAGAATCAAAGAAAATTTTGGGAGATAGAATAACCTATCAGAAATTGAAGTCTAACCCTACAACAGCGTATAAAAAGGAACTTCAAGCCCTACTGGAGGATGGTAGGAGACTGGGAATTTTGGAGGAACATGAATATCAGTTCCTATATGTGCAGGATCCAATATTCCCGGTCTTCTACTTCCTACCAAAAATCCATAAAAATATTACACACCCCCCAGGGAGACCAATAATATCTGGGATCGGATCATTAACGGCAAACCTGTCAGAATTTATTGACAGTTATTTACAGGATAGTGTGAAAAAACAAAAATCCTATCTAAAAGATACCAGTGATGCAATTAGGGCCCTCAGGAACATAGAGTGGCAGGAGAATTACATATTGGTGACCACTGACGTAACAGCCCTGTATACATCCATACAGCACGAGGATGGCTGCAGGGCGGTACAAATGTTCCTAGAGAAAGAGGGAAAACTCCCAGGGGTACAAATAGAATTCCTCATCAGATGTATTGAGTTTGTTTTAACAAAGAATTTCTTCTGGTTTGATGACGAGTTCTTTCTACAATTATGTGGAACCGCCATGGGGACCAAATTTGCACCCAGCTATGCAAACTTACTCATGGCCATGTGGGAAGATCTATATATATGGTCTTGGGTGGGTCTGGGTGCAAATTTGGTCACATGGCGGAGGTTCATTGATGATATTGTCTTTGTGTGGAAGGGTACATTGGAGGATTTGGACACTTTTTTTATGTATCTGAATAACAACGATTTAAATCTTAAATTTACCTCCACCTTCAGTAAGACCACTATAAACTTTCTGGACTTAACTATATATATAGAAAACAATGTGATTAAAACAAAAAATTTCTTTAAAGAAGTAGATGCTAATAATTACATCTTGAAGTCCAGTTGCCATCTAAATAAATGGATAAACAATATTCCATATGGCCAATACTGCAGACTTAAAAGAAATTGCACAGATAATGAGGTGTATGAAGAACAATCTGTTATTTTGTCCAGAAAGTTTTCAGAACGCAATTACAAACCCAGTGTCATAATTAATGCACTAGACAAAACAAGACAAGTATCAAGAGAATCTATGTTAACCCCTAAGATAAAAGCTAATAGGGATGACAATTTAAAAGTACCCTTTATTACCCAATACAATAGAGATGCATATAAAATAAATAACATACTGAATAAACATTGGTCTATTCTAAAGAATGATCCCATCATAGGTACCTCCCTCCCTGACAGAGTCCAAATGGTGTACAAGAAAGCACCAAACATAAAAAAACTGGTAGCACCCAGCGCTTTGAGGGGGTCTCCAATTACAAAAAACCCCACGTGGCTAGAACCACCAAAAGGGTTCTTTGATTGCAAATTTTGCACGGCCTGCCACTACAGTTGTAAAAATACAAATACCTTTCAATCAAATATTACTAAGAAGGTATACAATATAAAACATCATTTAAACTGTAGATCCAATTTTGTTATTTATATGATTGAATGCGAGTGTGGCTTACAATACATAGGGAAAACTATAAGACCCTTGAAAACACGCATTTTGGAACACATAGGTAACATAAAAAGGAAAATGACCACCCATAGTGTTCCAAACCACTTTCTGATGGTACATAACGCGGACCCGAAAGGGTTAAAATTTAAAGCTATAGAGCAAGTTATGCCACATTGGAGAGGGGGAAATAGACACACAGCATTAATCAAAAGAGAATCATTCTGGATGTTCGAATTAAAAACCATGTCTCCGTCCGGTTTGAATCTAGAGTTTGATTTAAAACCTTTTCTGTGACTGTTAATGAATTAACACTTTGTTTTTTATTTCATTTTTAGAAATTGCCTTCTGCCAAACTCAACTAATGTTATGCACTTTATATCCTTCCCTATAGAATAGGGACATCCCCCTTCTAATACCTGTTTTTAATATTTTTAAATATTTTTGTATTTTGATATTGATTTTTAATTGATTTTATAAACAAATACTTTTTAAACATTTTTAAACATCTTTTAACATTGATTGCGGTCTGAGGACGAAATAAATATATGTATTTTAATTGATTGTATAAAAGATGTGTATTTTATGATGAATTGTTATAAAAACGTGTGATTCACAATAGAATACTGTTAGTAGATGACTCTATAGTCAATAGAAAGAGAGTCCGGTTCAGGTCCTATTATAGTCTCAAGCATATATAATTAACCTTAATAGAATCAGGTGAATTACCAGCCAATGAGAACACAATCTAGGGTATATATATCACCATTGAGCAATAGAATGTCACTCCTGATGAAACCTATGTGGTGAAACGCGTAGAGTGACGCTCTATCCCTGAGACGGCCGGAACCCCAGGAAGTGGACGCGGCAGATGACATCACTTCCGGTGTTTGGAACGCACCGGTGGAACGCACGCCACGAGAGAGGGGGAGCTGAAACACCATTCACCCGGCCGGAGAGATCCATTGAGATCTAAATGCTTATCCTTATTTGAAACCATGTGAGTGTAAACTTGTTTGACTTACCTTCATAAATTATACATACAGTCTGCACTATGTCCAGTCGTATCTTTGATTAAGGTCCCTGGGAGTACATCTGTATGGGGCTGCATTGACTGCTGTATCTCCTGATGACTGAAGGACTAACAACAATACCTTAAAAGATACCTTTATGTGCCTGAATAACCTCACACGTTTGTGAGTATATATTGAGAGCAGTGTCATCTGTATTTGAGTTTATCCATTTCACCTTAACAATATTGCACTATCACCATTGTATTTTATTCTTTTTTACATATATTGCGCTTCCCGGACATTTCATTGTATGTATGTATGTATGTCTAGATCGATATATACATACAGGGTAATAAATGATGTTGTTTTAAAAGCTTGATTTGCTGTGTTTTAAATTTGGCTATGCATAAATGTGTGTATCATGTATTTTAAAATTACATAGGTGTACTTTAGGTCAGGGTGAGGCTTGCTTTTGTATATTGTATTCTTTTTGGTACTTATATTTTATCAGAGGATAACTTGTTCTGTTCAACGATTGAATTAGTTAATTGTTTAATTGTTAGGGATGGAATGTAAATTATTTAGGGATTTAATTAATGAATGCTAATTGATTTATGGTTACTGGATTGGTTTAAATAGTATACTTGTTTGGATGTATTGGTATTTTGTTTGGAATATGTTATTGTTAACATTCATTTGCAGAATGTATATGGTACATACTGTAGATTGTATGCATCATGTATACAATGTAAATGCAATGTTTTCAGTGGCATTTGTGGCTTGTGATTGACATTTGAGGATTTTGATTGGAAGATCAGATTGGATTATTAAAGGAAATTGATTTTATTGTAGTGTGTCTGTATGGAGAAGTGGTATTTGTAGTAGAGCATGTTTTTGATAACCCTTCTACATTTATTTGTATATTAGTTCATCGTGTTGTGTGTGTATATATATATATATATCCAAAGAGAATAACCTAGGCGCAAGTGTTTGCTGTAGTAGGATCTGTGGGAAATAGCAGTAAAGACGAAGGCGCAAACAGGGATATCCTGAAAACCTGACCTGTTGGTGGCCCTTGAGGACTGGAGATAGCCACGCCTGCTCTAGAGACACAAAGGCACAGAACATATAATCTTTGATGCAGAGCAAGGTGCTTATTTCCCAAAACAGTCTGATGCGAAGATCTGCAATCAAATGTTTTGCTTGATTGCATTTGCTGTGGATGACCAGCTGTTCCACATTCGTCGTAATTTGTTCCAGATCCCAGAGTGGATACAAGGCTTGATTTTATCCTATACGCTGTGAGTGCATATCATACCTTCTGGTGGTTTAATTGTTAGAACGTACTACCCTATGTTTGTTTTTCTTGTCTCCACTTGCGCCTAGGTCATTCTCTTTGGAAATCTTTCGTTACCAGCTCGTGGAGCGGTAGACCTTTTGGCTGCAGACCGAGTCAGGGAAAGTTAGATTGTAAGGGTTTATACCCTCCAGTACATGTGGTAATTATTTTATTTATTAATTTTAGTGTGGTTGCGCTTATTGTATTTCTGTCTTATATATATATATATATATATATATATATATATATATATATATATATATATATACAGTGCTCGACAAACCCGGTCGCCCACTCGCCAGGCGCGAACGGAAATTGGCCGGTGGCCAGCTACTTTTTCCCCCTGCTCTGCGCAAATTTTTTTTTTTTTTTTTATAAATAAATACAAATATCCTCCTGGCTGATTGGCCAATTGGTCGTGACGTGGAATGGAGCCCTTCTCTGCAGGGGTAAGTAATGGCTGCTCCCTGTCTCCTGCCCGCGCTTCCCCCCTCATCCCCTCCAGTCTCCGCTCCTGTCGGGCAGGAGATGACAGCAGGGGATTTCCCCCCCTGTCCCACGGTTCCGCTCCTGTCCCTGTGGCTGCACGCGCGGGGCAGGAGATGACAGCAGGGGATTTCTCCCCCCTCCCCTGTCCCGCTTGCCCTCCGGTTCCGCTCCTGTCCTTGTGGCTGCACGCGTGGGGCAGGAGATGACAGCGGGCGATATCTCCCCCACCTCCCCTGTCCCGCTTGCCCTCCGGTTCCGCTCCTGTCCCTGTGGCTGCACGCGTGGGGCAGGAGATGACAGCGGGCGATGTCTCCCCCCCCTCCCGTCCTGGTTGCCCTACGATCCCCGCTTTCCCCCAGTGCCCGTGGCTGCTCCCGATGCCAGCAGGGGTGTTCCCCTCGGTCCCCGTGGCTGTCTCCGCTTCCCCCTCCCTTTCCGCTCCCCCCCCTCCCACAAATGTAAAAATCAATAAATAACAAAAAAATATCCTCCTGGCTGATTGGCCAATTGGCCGTGACGTGGAATGGAGCCCTTCTCTGCAGGGGTAAGTAATGGCTGCTCCTCGCGCACTCGTTCCCTGTCTCCTGCTCGCGCTTCCCCCCTCATCCCCTCAATCTCCGCTCCTGTCCCTGTGGCTGTGGCTGCTCGCGCGGGGCAGGAGATGACAGCGGGGGATTTCCACCCTGTCCCGCGTGTGCTCCGGTCCCGCTCCTGTCCCCGTGGCTGCACGCCCGGGGCAGGAGATGATAGAGGGGAATGTCGTCCCTCCCCCCCCCCCCCCCTGAACCCGCTTCCCCTCTGGTCTCTGCTCCTGTCCCCGTGGCTGCTCGCGCGGGGCAGGCTATGACAGCAGGGTTTTTCCCCCCCTCCGGTTCCGCTCCTGTGGCTGCACGCGCGGGGCAGGGGTGTTCCCTTCGGTCCCCGTGGCTGTCTCCACTCCCCCCTGACCCCCCCCCCAACGAGAGAGAGTGTGAGTGTGTGTGTATGTGTGTGTGTGTGTGTGTGTGTGTGTGTGTGTGTGTGTGTGTACACGTGTAGGACACCAGAGGTAGTCATCCCCCCAATCAGTCAGTCATCCCCCCACCCCACCCAGTCAGTCAGTCATCCCCCCACCCCACCCAGTCAGTCAGTCATCCCCCCACCCCACCCAGTCAGTCATCCCCCCACCCCACCCAATCAGTCATCCCCCCACCCCACCCAGTCAGTCATCCCCCACCCCACTCAGTCAGTAAGTCATACCCCCACCCAGTCAGTAAGTCATACCCCCCCCACCCAGTCAGTCAGTCATACCCCCCCACCCAGTCAGTCAGTCCCCCCCCCACCCAGTCAGTCACTCCCCCCCCCAGTCAGTCACTCCCCCCCCCCCACCCAGTCACTCCCCCCAACCCAGTCAGTCAAAAGTCAGTCATCCCACCCCCCTGCCCCCTGCCCAGTCACCCCACCCAGTCAGACAGTC
This sequence comes from Ascaphus truei, assembly GCF_040206685.1. Classification (NCBI taxonomy): domain Eukaryota; kingdom Metazoa; phylum Chordata; class Amphibia; order Anura; family Ascaphidae; genus Ascaphus; species Ascaphus truei. Next base: position 131,412 of record NW_027457063.1, read on the forward strand.
AGTAATCCCCACCCAGTCAGACAGTCAGTAATCCCCACCCAGTCACAGTCAGTAATTCCCACCCAGTCAGACACCCCGTCACCCCACCACCCCACATCACCCCACCCAGTCACCCCATCCAATCACACAATCCCCACACCCAGTCACCCCATCCCCACACCGTCACCCCATCCCCACACCGTCACCCCATCCCCACACCCAGTCACCCCATCCCCACACCCAGTCACCCCATCCCCACACCCAGTCACCCCATCCCCACACCCAGTCACCCCATCCCCCCACAGTCACCCTCTCTCCGTCTCTCACCCTCTCTCCATCTCTCACCCTCTCTCTCGGTTTCTCCCTCTCTCGGTTTCTCCCTCACTCTCTCTCACCCTCTCTCCGTCTCTCTCTCACCCTCTCTCCGTCTCTCTCTCACCCTCTCTCCGTCTCTCTCACCCTCTCTCCGTCTCTCTCTCACCCTCTCTCCGTCTCTCTCTCACCCTCTCTCCGTCTCTCTCTCACCCTCTCTCCGTCTCTCTCTCACCCTCTCTCCTCTCTCCGTCTCTCTCACCCTCTCTCCGTCTCTCTCACCCTCTCTCCGTCTCTCTCTCACCCTCTCTCCGTCTCTCTCTCACCCTCTCTCCGTCTCTCTCTCACCCTCTCTCCTCTCTCCGTCTCTCTCACCCTCTCTCTCCGTCTCTCTCACCCTCTCTCTCCGTCTCTCTCACCCTCTCTCTCCGTCTGTCTCACCCTCTCTCTCCGTCTCTCTCACCCTCTCTCTCCGTCTGTCTCACCCTCTCTCTCCGTCTGTCTCACCCTCTCTCTCCGTCTATCTCACCCTCTCTCTGTCTCACCCTCTCTCTGTCTCACCCTCTCTCTGTCTCACAATCTGGATCTGGATATTTTATTTACCCTGTATATCTTAACTGCCCTATACTACACCGAAATAACCTATACTGCTTTCTTCCAAATCTGATTCAAGCTTCACACGGAAGACATCGGAACCCCCCCTAACCCAGAAGACAGGTAGGGAACACCTCCCCTCCAATGTATAACATTGCGGAAATGAGGTACCTGGACATTGAGGGTCTGCGGATCAGGTAAGATCCCAGGTGGGATTGCTGCTTTAAATATTGTGAAGCAGGGGCATCCAGGCACTAGTTAAGGGGTGCAGGAAACTAGTCATTCACATCTGGCTTTTTTTTCTAGATTCGACATTTATACACACACACACACACACACATATACACACACACGGACTAATTGTAGTATAATGTAATACAATAAATAAACTTATGTCAAAAACGAATGTTCTTACTAGGAATTGATTACATTTATTTCATTTATGGTTTTTTTTAAATGCGGGGCTGGGGGCGGGATTGGAGGCGGGGTTGGGGGCGGGACTAGAGGCGGGGTTGGGGCGGGACTACGTGGCGAGTAGATTTTTTGGTTCGGCGAGTAGATTTTTGGGTGATTTGTCAAGCACTGTATATATATATATATATATATATATATATATATATATATATAAAATTAAATAATAAATAGATGATACCGTTCTATGGCTAACGAAATGCTTTTATTTGTGCGAGCTTTCGAGATACACTGATCTCTTCTTCCGGCGATGTTACAATGAATGAAGCAAGCAAAGGGAATACTTAAAAACAGTGTCTCTTGGAATATTATCTGTGCTTGTCCTTCCCCGGGTGTGGATGAGATTTATGGCTAGAGGTGTTAAATGGTTCCTGAAAGAAAGTGATGTAAGAGTGTGTTTGTGTATCTGTGTGAATATAAATGAATGGAGAGCCCACAGTGTAAACAGGGCTTTACAAAAGGTGTGTGTGGAGTGGGAGTTAATAAAAATGGTGTGGGTAGGTGTGGAAATGTGGGAGATAGTAGCATAACTAAAAGTGTGTTGATACTATGTGGTCCCTATTGGTGAATAGGGATGGAAAAACAAGGAGTATTGGTATCTGTAAGAGACAGCTGTGTGTGCATACATATAGCACAGTATGTACAGACATGGTCTTTAGCGCTCATGGGAAGAGAGTTCACTTGTGTCAGTAATGACTCATAAAATTTCGATCTCTGTTTAGGCCACCGTTAAGTGTCCCGAAATGTTGCATACATTTGTATTCATGCAACCGTCTCTCTTTCGGTGTTTTAAGATTACCTTTGAGTATGGCAACCCTCAGATCGTTCACCTTATGGCCAGAGTCAGAGAAATGTTCGCCGACAGGACTGTCTCTTGTTCCGCGTGTGATGCTGTGGCGATGCAGGTTCATTCTCTTGTTTAGCCCCTGCCCCGTCTCACCTATGTAGTAGCAGCCTCCTGGGCATTTCATGCACATGATGAGATTCACGACATTGCTGGATATATCTCTGTTTATATATATAGATATAGATATAGATATAGATAGATATATAGTAAGAGAAAGAGAGAAAAAGCCCCAAACAAAAGCACTCTAGTATAGCACTTCAAAGTACAAATACACAAAATCTTTATTGAATAACTGTCACAGAGCAAAAAATATAAAAGAAAGCAAAGAATAATTAAAACAAGGCATGGATCCCCTGTGCGTAAAACTTGACATAAATCCTCCAACAATTAAATCCAAATAGGAAAAAAACGTGAGCATACAGTTGTATTTGCATATTTGCTTTCCTGTGAAGGGGTTTTGTCACTTTTTTTACTCACCATAACTTAACTCAGTATTATGGTATAGCCTATCCCATAGCCTCTTTGCATACCCAGTTAAAATCAACCCCACACTGATGAGACCCATCAAGGTCGAAACAGCTGTCTGTGGGTGGTTTTCTGGGTATGCACCTTAACCCTGGCTGTGCTCAAAGCTGTGACCATGCAGCAAGCTTAAGCCTATAGGGAACCATGTTAAAAATGGTTTTTGAGGCAAAAAGTGACACTGTGTGCTCATTTGCATGTCATTTCCCAGAATCCCTTGCTGCAGTGGAAGTGCTGTATGCTGGGTGATAATGGGGAAAGGCGGGGTTGCAGACCTGCCTAAGACATGCAGATGAGCATACTGTTGTATTTGCATATTTGTTTTCCTGTGGAGGGTTTTTGTCACTTTTTTTACTCACCATAACTTAACTCAGTATTATGGTATATATATATATATATATATTGTGGGTGGTTTTCTGGGTATGCACCTTAACCCTGGCTGTGCTCAAAGCTGTGACCATGCAGCAAGCTTAAGCCTATAGGGAACCATGTTAAAAATGGTTATTGAGGCAAAAAGTGACACTGTGTGCTCATTTGCATGTCATTTCCCAGAATCCCTTGCTGCAGTGGAAGTGCTGTATGCTGGGTGATAATGGGGAAAGGTGGGGTTGCAGACCTGCCTAAGACATGCAGATGAGCATACAGCTATATTTGCATATATATATATATATATATATATATATATATATATATATATATATATATATATATATATATATATATATATATAGCTGTGACCATGCAGCAAGCTTAAGCCTATAGGGAACCATGTATAAAATGGTTTTTGAAGCAGAAAGTGGCACTGTGTGCTCATTTGCATATCATTTCCCAGAATCCCTTGCTGCAGTGGAAGTGCTGTGTGCTGGGAGATAGTGGTGAAAGGCGGGGTTGCAGACCTGCCTAAGACATGCAAATGAGCATACAGTATATTTACATTTGCTAAATGCTTTGCTGTGAAGGGTTTTTGTCACTTTTTTTTAACTCACCATAACTTAACTCAGTATGGTAAACCCCATCCTTTCGCTTCATTGCGTAGCCAGTTAACCAACCCCACACTGATGAGACCCATTAAGGTCGAAACAGCTGTCTGTGGGTGGGTTTTCTGGCTATGCATCTTAACACTGGCTGTGCTCAAAGCTGTGACCATGCAGCAAGCTTAAGCCTATAGGGCTCACTCCGCCTCAGGCCAATGAGATGGCTCCCTTGGCCCACCCGCCCCCGCACACCTCTCATTGGCCGGTGTGGTCTAACAGTATATACACACACATGTCTCACCCCTCCGGATTGCCCGCCCCCCACGGCTCTCATTGGCCGGTGTACTCTAACCCAGGGGTCCCCAACCCCTGGCCACACTGCTGCTGCTGCTGCTGCTGCCTGAGGTGAGGTATTGCTGGGGAGGGGGAGGGGGAGGGGGAGGGGGGGGAGTGTTTGACCCCCCCAGCTCCGTTTTTGACCCCCTCCCAGCTTCGTTTTTGAGCCCTCCCCCAGCTCCGTTTTTGACCCCCTCCAGCTCCGTTTTTTACGCCCTCCCCCAGCTTCGTTTTTGACCCCTCACCAGCTCTGTTTTTGACCCCTCCACCAGCTCCATTTTTGACCCCTCCCCCAGCTCCGTTTTTGACCCCTCCCCCAGCTCTGTTTTTGACCCCTCCCCCAGCTCCGTTTTTGACCCCTCCCCAGCTCGGTTTTTGACCCCTCAGCTGCATTTTTGACCCCCCCTCCCCACCCCCCCGACATACAGTAGAGGCAACGTTTATTCTAAAATTTGCTGTAAACTAGCCGGGTTACATTCTGGTTATGTGCTGGGTATATGCTGGGTATGTTCTGGGCTAGTTTGAGGCACGTTTAAGGCATTTCTGCATTGACTAACGACCCATAGGATTAACACAGCAGGGATCCCTGGCAGTCCAATTCAGTTTGAATGGGACTGCCAGGGACCCCCGCTGTTAAGTTGAATTGCCATTAATCAATGCAGAAATGCTGGGGCTAGTTTAAGGAAAGTTTAAGGCATGTATTCAGAATGTACCTGGGTGTTTCCTGGGTCTTTTGGGGAATTAGCCACTGGTTTTTGTTCGAATAAGAGTTGCCTCTACTGTACACAGTCACAGACAAACTGACACACACAGTGACAGACACACTGACACACACAGGAACAGACACACAGTGACACCCCCCCTTGCCTCCTGCCTCCCCCTCTCCCCTGCCTCCTCCCCCACCCCTGCCTTCCCCCCCCACCCCTGCCTTCCCCCCCCCACCCCTGCCTTCCCCCCCCCACCCCTGCCTTCCCCCCCCTCTCCTGCCTTCCCCCCCGCCCCTGCCTTCCCCCCGCCCCTGCCTTCACCCCTGCCCCTGCCTTCCCCCCCGCCCCTGCCTTTCACCCCCCTCCCGCCCCTGCCTTTCACCCACCCGCCGCACTCATGCCTCTGCCTTTCACCCACTTGCCGCCAGCACTCCCGCCGCCTCTGCCTTTCAGCCACCCGCCACCTCACACCCCTGCGCCCCACAGCCGCCGCCCTCACTCAGACACCTGCCGCCTTTCACCCACCTGACACTCGACACACACCCGCCGCCTCCCACCCCTATGCACCGACATCACTGACTAGCCGCCACACCCACTCACCACCCACCCGGCGCCTCCCGCCTCACACCCACCCGCCACACTCACACCCCTATGCACCGACATCACTGACCAGCCGCCGCACACACTCACCAGACACCCGCCGCCTCACACCCGCTCACACCCTAGCGGGACTCCACTACCCACCCGCCACCCGTACTGAACACACCCGATGCCTCACACCCACCCTAGCGGTACACACACCTCACATTTTTACATCACCAAAATATACATTGTACTGTGGTGTGTTTACAATAAACCATTTTTAAACAACAATATCGTATTACATTTTCTTCCATGTTTCTTTTCAACTATTTATAAATAATAATACCTATTACGGATTTACATCCCGGGCAATGCCGGGTATATCAGTATATCTATATATATATATATATATATATATATATATATATATATATATATATATATATATATATGTAACGGTATTTCTGGCCCGGCCTGACCCACCCAATCTCACATTGGCCCCTGTGGTCTAACCGGTCCCCATTACAGTGTGGTAGTGTCTGGTGGTGCACCTGTTGGCAACAGGACTCCTGAGTCTCCCGCATGATGGTGTGTGGGGATGACCCGTCCAGACAGGCAGCTGAGGTAGTGTGCTGAGTCCTACCTAGTTCCAGTGCAGCGCCTCCACCTCATCAGGGTCCCTTCGGTCACTTGGGGATGGTCCTGGTGAGGAACTCCTCGGTGGTGCAGCCCCCTGTGCAATCACTCGACTCTTACACACGAGGGTTTCTGTGATCAGCTTCATCTTTATTGATACGGTGGGCTAGCTGCCCTCCACAATGGGGTGTCTCTAGCCCATCATGGTGCCCGTGCTTCCCTTCAAAAGGTATGTCACCTTGATCAGGGATTCCCTATCCCAGCCGGGATATCTTTATTCTGCGCCAGGTCCCTGGACACAGACTCCTACTGCAGCTATTAGAACATAACTGTCTTGACTACTTGAACTTGAACTTGACAGAACTGCTCAGAACTAACCAGAACTCCTCCTCCACTCAGCAGAACTCAGAACTAACCTTTAGACACAGTGCTGTGCCTTATGTACACTCTGGGGGCTGACACAACTCTGACATCACCAACCAGGGAGTCAGAGTCTGTGACCACTCCCATCCTTACACAGGGCACATCACCAGGGTGTGAGGGCAAACCTCCATAATTACTGCTGGCATGCCCACAACTTACCAGGCCTCAGGCTAAGGCCCCGCTCCCAGAGTCAGCGCACCCGCACTGCTGACAGGCGGTGCGCTGAGATACACAGACCGCGATATGCGGTCTGTAGGGAGCCGGAGCGGGAGGTGGGCGGGTGTTGGGCGGTTTGACAGGGAGGGGGGGCGTGGCTTGAGCGGAGGGACCCGCTACTCTCCCCCCCCCCCTCCCTCCACGGACTCGGGCTGGAGCTGGAGCTTCTGAGGGTAAGTATTAAACACACACACACGCAGGCACTCATACATACATACACACACACACACACACACAGGCAGGCACTCACGCACTCATACACACACACACACACACACACACACAGACAGAGGCAGGCACTCACGCACTCGGGCACACACATACACACACAGACAGGCACGCACACACACAGACAGGCACTCACCTGCTTTCACTCCACACTCCTCCCCGCTCCCCGAAGCCTCTCCTCCTCCCGAAGCCTCCCCTCCCCATTGGCTCACAGCCACACACGTCACGCGTCAAAGCTAGAAAACACCATTCTCTGGTGTCTCCAGCGGCTGACGCGCGACAGCGTGTAGTCAGCTGTGCCGCCAGTGGGGACCGGGACCGGCTCGCGAGGATTCCCCTGCTGGTGGGGAACTCGCTACATTGCCGCCCGCGCCAACGAGCGCAGCGGGACCGAGGCCTTACTGTCAGCAGGAGAGATGACTGTAGCCATTTTACATGACCGCTACATATATATATATATATATATATATATATATGGACTAACAAAACAAGAAAAAGCAGCGCCTAAGGGGTATTACAAGTGTTTGAAAATATACAATATATTATTTAAAAAATATATATATATAATGAATACATGTGCTATAAGTGTCACACTGACATATTCAATGTGTAAGTGCCTGTGCATAAATTAATTTAAGTGCTTATTATTTAAATGACCTAAAATTCACACAATACAATATTGACAAAAAGAGAAACTAATAAAAATAAATTAAAGTGATAACCAGTCCTTCAAAGATAGTTCATTAATAAAAATGGTGACGTCTGTAGAGGGGTCTCCGGCTGCTCTCAGAAGGGTAAACCACATCCTATGGAATCTGTAGAAAAAAGAGAGGAGAGAGCGCACGCCCCATAGTATAAAACTGTATATTTAACGGTGGGAAGGGGGAGGGGGGGGGGGGGGAAATACACTCACAAAGGTACAAGTGTTAAAAGCATTTCGTGATAATATCACCACCACCCGGTATCAATACTTTCATCAGACGTCCGTCAGTCTCTGCAAGATGAGGAGTTCGTGATCATCTGAGTATTCGGGTTGTGAGAGGTGTATCACCGAAGTCGTGCTGGAATCCCAGAGAAACTCCCTGCTGGATGGCCTCCGTAGTGTTGGGCGCACGAACCGGCCTGTTCTTGCGCACGCGTGATGACGTAATGTCCGTACGTTTGCGTGATGACGCTCCCTGACGCGTTTCGTCACTCTCGGGCGACTTTGTCAAAGGGTAGTGGAGAGGGGTTGAACGCTTGAATAGTGACGTAACAGCCCCTTGAACCAGCTGGGTCTGAAAGGTGAGTGTATAATAGTCAAATCTCCCTCCAGGTCTGAATCCACGGAACCAGTGGGATGGATGGACAGCTCGAAATTGTCAATGAGTTCTTGTGATCCAGTGGTGGAACCCGACTCCCTTAGTAAAGAAGAGGAGATGCAGGAAGAATTATGCTGTGAGGCATAATTATATATATATATATATATATATATATATATATATATATATATATATATATATATATATATATATACATACATACATACATACATACATACATACATACATACACACACACACACACACACACACACACACACGTAGATGGGATGATGGGATCATGAAGCGAGAATGAAACACGTGTTGGGGCGTCTATTTTTCCCTGACTCCCCGGCGGATGGACCCCTCAATTGGAAGATCTTTACCCTTTGGACATTTTACTATCACAGTGTGGTACGGATGGTCTCATGGACTATGGTAACTGATGTGAACTGTTAACCATTGTTGATCCCATACTAACAGTCTCCTTTTGGTACTATGCCTGGTTTGCCTTGATTATACCAACTGCATTTACGGTGTATGTATATATAGCCCTGGTAGGTTTGGGCTATTATTCTGTCCTCCTTTTGTGCAATAATCCCTGGTAACAGTAGGTTTGCCAGGAGTTAAGATGGGTTCTCCCCACTCACTGCAAATCAGTGAGGCAGAGAAAGCAGTGCAGTCAGGCCTGTGTCCAATAAGGGACAGGGGCGGGCTCTTGTTGTATCTGTCTTAATGATCTGCATTTCCTGTATTGAGTCAGTTGCTCCTACCCTGAGAGGATCTGAGTCTTACCTAACCGAGCTGTCAGGGACCTGGCAGGCTTGAGGCCCTCCCCCTGGGAGAGGCTGGTAGACTTTTCCCACTACTCTGATAGGGGGTAGTGGAAGAGCTAGGCCTGCTTCCAGGGTCCTGACTGGGAGTGAAAGGCCAAAGTCATCCTGAGGGAGAACTCCTGAGAAGTACTGCTGTGACTGTGTATGCTGTACAGTGTGCTGCAGAGGAAATAAAGTGTTCCTGATTATAAAGAAGCGGTTGTGAGACTGGAATCTCTCATCCCTGAGTGGGACGTTCTATTCCAGGGATTCCACCCCATATCCTGGGGCCTGCAATAGATGGAGGCACTGTCACCATGAGTACGTACTGGGTATGTCCCCAGAAGCCTGTCCTGACCTTCCCCATAATACCATCAAGCGGAAGACTCAGGAGTCCTGTAAGCCAACAGGTGCGCCACACTATTATGCCTTGTAACCAGAGTAGTATTTGGCCTACGAGACCCTATTTGCGATTGGGTGGGGGAATACCCGTTACAATTGGAGGCACTGCTGAGATAATCAGGACAGGCTTTCAGCGACGCAAAACAGAAAGATTGAAAGTATGCTTCCAGAACCAGTGCTGCTGAAAGGGGGAAGTCTAGGGGTAGTCAGGAGAACGAAAAAACCTTGCAAAGCACGCCCTAGACTGCTCTAAAGGGTGAATAGATCTGGAGACAAGGCTATTGCTGTTCTAGTCAAACCTGAGGTGGGTAGTCAGGATGCCTAGGGGGTGGCCTGGTTAACGCAGTTAAGAGGGACCCCTGGATAGGATCCACAATACTGGCAGCCAAGAGGGGGAGACACAAGAGTACTGCACAGGGAAGAGCCCAGAGTACTACTAGCCAGTAGCCAGACTATGAACCGCAGAGCACGTGTAATGGACTGTTATCGTGTGCAGTATACAAAGAAAGAGTTTTGCCTAGCCTGGGGTATGCCGAGTTCACCACTTGCCAGAGGCTACATGTATTGCAGTGTTCACAAGAGAGCGAGTTCCCTGCCAAACAGTGAGGGTTGTGCTACAGTGAAAATTGTGGGTTCACCTAAGATGGCGGCTGCTATATGCGATAGTGCACCGCGCAGTGCGAAGAAGCTAAAATGGCGTTTCCCGCCGAGTCTGGATGACGCACGTGCTGCGTGCAAAAAGACTGTGAGCAGATTATTTGCAGAGATTTGGCCGGGTCTGGCGCGAAAGCTAGAGCCCCGCCTATGTGCAGGAAGTGGCACGAAAGCAGGAGCCGCGGCCCCCTGCCCTGTGACTGGCTCAGCGAAGAGTCTACATCATGAGGTAACACCCAGTGACCCTCCTCTAATCTCCACCAGAGGGAGGGGTCACAGTGAAAGCCAGAGTCACGCCTTACTACCGAGTGCCCCTCCTCTAATTTCCACCAGAGGGAGGGGGCACAATGAGAGACAATCCCAGAGCTTTACCCAAACTGAAGGAGGAGCTGGATGCGAGCTGCCGCAACCTCAGACTGATGGAACATGGCCGGCCAGAGGAGTGAGCTACCCCTTTCTTTTGTGCCCGTGTATACATAAAGTAAGAGCAGGCGATATGGACTTTGCCTATTACTCGCTGCCAGAAGGTTTCCTGGATGTACTCACTTTTGGGATCACCAGCTTGCGGTGTTTGGGCCCTGACTGTGCATGCCTGGGAGAAGACCTTGTTTGGGGGGCTATTTTCTTTGTGAATGGGGCAAGCCATCTTGTGTCTAGTCCGCTAATGCCTACCATTGGGGTGTACCAAGCCCCGACGACTGAGACAAGGCCCGAGCCGGTTCCAGAGACCGCAACCCAAATGCTACCGGGTGAGGTGATCGAACCTGACGAGGCCAGAGCCGGTCCTCTGGTGTCAGCAAAGCCTGATGACCCAGCGGTTATGCTATGCGATGTGGGCCATGTCGATGCTACCCATGCGGAGGGCCCGTGCGCCCCAACAAACGTTCCAGGGGGTCTGTGCACCCCAGTTCCAGAAGCGGAACTCACGATGGTGGAACCCAAGGAAGAGACAGTGACTGTCCAGGGAGGATGGGGATCGCTATCGCTGGTGGCGCAGAAGCGGGACCACTTCGTGCCGAATGCCGCCAGTGACTGCGAGGGGCCCCAATGTCATTCCCCTGTGGGGATGTCCCTACCTGCATCATCAGACGAAAGCGTGATAGCAGTTCAGCGGGGGTGAGGTGCCTACTGGCGGACCCCTACAGCGGTGCTGCAAGAAGAGAGCCACTTACCTGTGATGTGGAGCGGGCTCCAATGGAGGAGGCCTTAGAAGAGGCCCCGACCAAGGCTGCGGCGGAGGAGTCCGGAGATGAGGCCCATCCCAGCTCCTACTTCCGCATGAAAGACAGCGTCGAGCTCCTGGTACCCCGTCCTGCGGATGACGTACTTCCTGTGCGGGACCGGACACAAGATGACACGACCTCGCGAGAGGATGACGTCATTTACAAGGCGACCTCCGGAGCTGACTGGGACTGTGCTGCGACCGCTCCTGTGAGTAGCGTCCTCTCCAGGCGAGAAATGGACCACTACATTTACAGGGTGGTAGACCAAGGGAAATGTTGGCCTGTCGTGGCTGCGTCCAAGCAACCAACGTCCCCCGCGGTAGGCCGTGGCCTAGCTGAAGCCAAGGACTTTGCCCCGGACACTGTTGCTTCCTATGCCCCAGTCTCTGGCCCCATTACCCCTGCCATTGCCCCAGTCCCATCTGATTCGGATTTCAGATACAGTCACCACGGGTCACTGGGTGAACAGGGGGTCCCCAAGCCATTCACTGATTACAAGGACTGGGTGGGTTTGGTTCAGGACTCTGGGGAATTGGGTAATGATGTTGTTCATATTGTACCTCCAGTGTCTGACAGAGTTGTCAGAAATCACCAAAAGTCATTACTTTATTTTCACCACTCAGTAGAGGGGGGAATTGAGTTTGAAATGGGTTCCACTGATGAGGATAGGGGATGTAGTTCTGATAATGAAGAAAGGGAGCCTTACATCTCCAGGAGATGCCTTAAGAAAGTGTATGGGCATGATCCTCTCCGACCATTAGCACCCATGTCTAAATTATGGGATGATTGTAGGTGTCCAGTATGCCACCCCGAGTGTTATGGTACTTCTGCTCCAAACCCAGTGGACCATGCTGTGCGCAGGCCACCCTAAGAGGGTATAGCTAGTACAAGTGAATACATATCCTGAGGGTAGTAAAGGAACCTGATCTCAGGTATTAATGTTAGTAGCAGATTCTCCACGTTGGGGTAATCCTAGTTTTTTGTGTCACCATCTAAGGAGGGTGTATAACCTGCAAATGTAATAACACTGTATTATGGTGAATAATATGTCATGTTATTTTGTTTTGTACAGGTTGTTCACCTGCAGGATTGACCCGCAAATTTAGGTCCAAGTGAGGACCATTAGATTCCACCAGAGGGAGAGTATAGCCCTGGTAGGTTTGGGCTATTATTCTGTCCTCCTTTTGTGCAATAATCCCTGGTAACAGCAGGTTTGCCAGGAGTTAAGATGGGTTCTCCCCACTCACTGCAGAGCAGAGAGGCAGAGAAAGCAGTGCAGTCAGGCCGGTGTCCAATAAGGGACAGGGGCAGGTTCGTGTTGTATCTGTCTTAATGATCTGCATTTCCTGTATTGAGTCAGTTGCTCCTTCCCTGAGAGGATCTGAGTCTTACCTAACCGAGCTGTCAGGGACCTGGCAGGCTTGAGGCCCTCCCCCTGGGAGAGGCTGGTAGACTTTTCCCACTACTCTGATAGGGGTTAGTGGAAGAGCTAGGCCTGCTTCCAGGGCCCTGACTGGGAGTGAAAGGCCATGGTCATCCTGAGGGAGAACTCCTGAGAAGTACTGCTGTAACTGTGTATGCTGTACAGTGTGCTGCAGAGAAAATAAAGTGTTCCTGATTATAAAGAAGCGGTTGTGAGACTGGAATCTCTCATCCCTGAGTGGGAAGTTCTATTCCAGGGATTCCACCCCATATCCTGAGGCCTGCAATAGATGGAGGCACTGTCACCGTGAGTACGTACTGGGTATGTCCCCAGAAGCATGTCCTGACCTTCCCCATAATACCATCAAGCGGGAGACTCAGGAGTCCTGTAAGCCAACAGGTGCGCCACACTATTATGCCTTGTAACCAGAGTAGTATTTGCCCTAGGAGACCCTATTTGCGATTGGGTGGGGGAATACCCGTTACATATATATCATATGTATTTGACATCAGCATGTATTAGGCAATTTGGTGCATGTGTTATCTATGCTTGCTGTGTGGTTTTATATTTACTTGGGGTGAAGCCGGCCTTGTAGGCTCAAGGGGTTATTGTTAACCCCTTGTTCTACATATATTTTGTGCTTATAGGCTTTTTTCCCTTGCCTTGTGTATTAGGGGTCCATCAGTATCTTCATAGCGGATTTCCCCTGTCTGATACATATTCTATCACAGGAGGATGTCAGGGTTTGTTTTAATATTTTTTGTATTTTATGTTTGATTATTTGTGCTGTTAAATAAATCATAATTTTCTTTGATATTTGTTCTGAGTATACTTGAGTGCTGAGTTGGGACGCTTTTCTTTTTCTTTTCATTGTTATATTACTTCTAGTCCATAGCACCGTTAGTGGTTATTATATTACTAATTTACGTACTCATTATTTGCTTAGTCTGTTGCAGGCAGTTTATCTTGTTGATAGAGATATAGATATAGATCTATATCTCTCTATATATATATCTATATATCAACCCCATTATAGCGCAATCCGCTATAACGCGGATCAGCTTATAACGCGGTTTGAGCGTGGACCCCGAATTTAAAAAAAGTATTTTATTTTTTTTAAATGTAAGTTTTTTTTGCACACACTGCGCACACTCACAGTGCGTACACACACTCACAGCACGCACACACACTCACAGTGCGCACCCACACACTCACAGCACACATTGCTCACTGCACACACTGCTCACTGCACACACTGCTCACTACACACAGCACACTGCACACACAGCACACACACTCACAGCACACTGCATACACTCACAGCATCTCACACAGTCAAATACACACACAAACACACACACACACACACAGAGACACACTGTCTCTATAAGGGAGCTTGCTCTCGCAAGACGGAAGCAGAAGCAGGAAGCAGAGACAGGGAGAAGAGCTGCCAGATGCCGGGTAAGTGCTGCGTGCTGTTGCCGCTGCCCCACCGGGTCTGGGAAGGCTGGGAGTGTTCTTAGGTTTCCCCCTCCGGCGGGCGCAGTACCACCACAAAACCCCTGAGGACCGCGCTATAAAGAGGTTAAGCTGTATATATAGATTTTTTTTTAACGGCAACTTAAACTGCAGCTTTACAATAGGCAGCCATACTTTGAGAAGCAGTATTTTCACCGATCACGGGCGAATGGATTGATCGGCAGCTTAAATAATTAGATTTTCTTAAAATGCAAGAAACTCCTGCATTGATTAAACTGAGCACGAGGGAGATTTTAGTTACAGTTCACTCCCTCAGAATTGGTCGTCACACAATAATATTCAGGAGCTAAACCTATTTTTGTTCTTACAAACACAACCTGAATGGAGTAAGATCTCCTGAGAAACAGAAGAGACAATTCCGATTCATTATTTTCTTCTTAATTCACACATGAAAACAACTGCATTGCTATGCAGCACCCTAAAGGATTTGAGAACATTTGTAGCAAACAAAACATTTCTGGATTTACATTCACAACTAGATAAATTTAGCAAAATATCGGGATATAAAATCAACATGGATAAGTCGGAAGCATTGAACCTAACCCTATCGGATTCTGAAATCAAATTATTACACGCAAATTTTAAATATAAGTGGAACTCCACAAAGATCAAATACTTAGGAATCCAAATAACAAGGGAGTATAATACACTATACAAACATAACTATCCACCATTATTTGAGAGGCTAAAAAATGACCTCCAGAGCTGGAACGAATACCAGATATCTTGGTTAGGAAGAATAGCCACAATCAAAATGAATATCCTACCAAGACTCCTGTATTATTTCCAGACTCTTCCTATAGATATTCCAATGCCGGAGCTTAAAAACATACAAAACAGAATTTTCCAATTTATCTGGCAAAATAAAAGACCCAGGGTAGCTAGATCTATTATGCTAGCCCCAAAAGATTGCGGAGGCTTGGCAGTCCCGGATATCATTAAATACTATTTGGCGGCCCAACTCAAACAAGCAATAATTTGGAACAATGATCCAGCCACCAGTTGCTGGGTGGGACTTGAGTCTACTTATACAAGACCTCTCTCTCTCCCGGCTGCTATGTGGACCGAGAGGGGAGGAGAGACCTTCTTGGAAACATTAAAACTGGGAGCAATGAAATGTACATGGCGGATATGGTCTAGAAATAAAAATAAATATGGTCTGACAGCCAGTCCAACACTACTAACCCCTATATTCTATAACCCTGAATTCTCCCCAGGCTGGCTTCCACAGAGACTCAATAAATTTAAGACGTTAAAGTTGATGGTAGCTGACGACTTTGTAGATAACGGTATAATTCTACCACTCCAAGCGCTGGAGAAGAAACACAAAATCATAAATATACCAGTGTTTGGTTACCTCCAAATTAAGCATTACCTGCAATCAGTCTCTAAAGATTCGGCATTCAAAGATTTAACAAATTTTGAAAGACTGTGTAGGAAAGGATATTACTGTAAAGGACTGATTTCGGAGATATATCTGGGTCTGGCGCGATTAACGGGTTGTTCCCAACATAGCTATATGATCAAATGGGCAGAAGATTTGAATACAGAGATCGATAGAGAAGACTGGGAGGACATTTGGGAGGTAGCTGCAAAAACGTCAATCTGTACCACTATCAAAGAGAATATTTATAAAATTCTATTTCATTGGTACCTAACTCCGAGTAGGCTGGCTAAGATCTTCCCCGGGTTCCCGGATTTGTGCTGGAGGGGATGCGGGCAAAAAGGAGATATGGTTCATATTTGGTGGAGTTGCCCAAAAATTCAGGTATTCTGGGTCATGATACAAAGATTGATCAGAGAGTACTTGGGGGTGGAGGTTGAGGTGGAACCGCTGACCATGGTGCTGGCCAAACCAATAGATGAATTAGGAACGGCAGAAAGTAAGATGATCACTCATGTACTGACAGCTGCCCGCTGTGCTATTGCGGCTGCCTGGAAAAAGGTGAATGCGCCTTCTAGGCAGACTGTCTTACGGAGACTAAGGGAAATAAAGATGATGGAGCTCCTCACAGCACAGTTGAACCAGAAAACTGACAAATTTCACAAAATTTGGGAAATATGGCCAGGAAACTAGGGAAATATATATAAATATATATCATTTATATAAATAAATACAGAAATACCAGACAAATGGGCTCGTCCTACCCCCCCACCCCCCCCCCCCCTTCCACCCCTCCCACCCTTCTTTTTCTTCTTTTCTACGTTCTTCTCTATCCTTTGTTAAGCTCATGAGAGACGCGTGTTATATCAATTATTTTATTTCAGATGACAAACTGTTAATGCTCTTTGTTGTATGGACAATATATTTGTTATGTCTCTCTAAAACAATAAAAAATAAATTGAAATAAAAACAGTAAAAAAAAAAAAAAAACATTTCTGGTGTTATGGGTCTCGGCTACATTTCTCAGGCGCTACATTGAGAACTGGTCTAGTACATTTTGTCGTGGCTGTCCATCTGCACTTCGCCGCTACTCACCCCGTTGCCGGGATGCTCAGCCGCCGGCCGCTTTGCCACTAAGGTAAGTCCCGACATGTAACCCTTACCCTAAAAAAACCCAAACCAACGCTACCTCTACCATAAAAACTTGAACCCCTACCCTTAATCCACTTTACCCTAAACTCTTACCCCAAACCCCCTACCATAAACCCCCTAACTAAGCCCTTACCCTAAAACTCCTTACATTAACCCCCTACCCTAACCGCTAAAGCCCCTTTAAATTAACCCCCTACCCCAACTAGTAAAACTCAACTTAGAAGCGGCTGGCAGCGAAGGTTCCAGTGGCAGATCGGCCGCAGAAGGACCCTCCGCCGCAGCCAAACGATGGCAGTCATTTGATGTTATCGTCTGATAAATTGTGTTCCCTTGTTTTTTTTTAAATGTTTAAATCATTATAGTTGACTTAGTTTCTAATATAACTTGGTTCTCTCCCTTTTGTAGGGTCTTCTGGTTCATTTTTGTTCCGTTATATAGATAAAGTTGGCAGAGTTATTCTTGGTCATTATGTTTCATGACTATGCCAATTTTAATCTGCTGATAAGATGCCTATTGCAGTATTATGTGCTTCCTGGGTTCAGTCTTGGCTGTCCAGGTAAGAGGCATGATGTGTCGTGGGTGCTTTCCCTGTTTTTTTTGTCTCGTGCCGGTCACAAAGTTGGCATGGTTACTCTACTCCTGTGTTTCGGCTTCCTACCATTTCTTCTACCAGGACAACGATCAGAAGCACACCACGTCAACAGCGCATATCCTTGAGCGCGGTATCAACTGGGTGAAGACGCCAGCGGAGTAAGTGCAGTAGACCGTGTCCCATTTTTGTTCCCCACTGTTTTTACTGTGTACAGTATCTTTTAAACTAATTGTCCTTTTTTTCCAATGACAGATCGCCAGACTTCAATCCGATCGAAATGGTCTGGCATCAACTGAAGGACCATATCCGGAAAGTGGCGAAACCCTCCAAAAGGACGAGTTGTTGAAAGGCATAATGAGTTTTTGGAATGATGTACTCACCGTGGAACGCTGCAATAAATATATAGACCATATTGCCACTGTGTTGCCCATTGTGATCGCGCGTAATCGGCAAGCATTAGGAAAGTAGTACTGTGCTGTAGTATTGTAAGTACAGTATGATACAGGTAAGTATGGCACAGATTTTTTCTTTCCCAATAGTCAGAGTATACAGTAGTTACAGTTTTTTCTTTACAGAGAGCAGCACCAGCCATCTACAGTACATAGTATTTAACAGTAGTCAGAGTATACAGTAGTTCCAGTATACAGTAGACTAGTTTGACAGTACTACGGTAACCGCCTACTACTGCACCGACACACTTTATTCGAGCAAATACCCAGTATGTACCTGGCAGATACCGCTCCTCACCTCTGACAAGCCCCGTTGCATTTGCCTTCCCAGCCTGGGTTCATGCCTGGCTGACAGGCGGCTGATCTGTTAAATGATAATGATTAGGATTTAATAGGCTGCAATGCTTCGCGTGTCTACCAGATGGCATAAATTCATGAATTGTAATGCAGTATATATATATATATATATATATATATACTGTGCAGTATTGCAGCCAGCGGGAATAAAATGCTTCAATCCCTGCCTGGAAAATAACCCAATGCACTCGGGCAGAAAACAGTCACAAACCTCAATACACCCGGGTATACCTGAATTCGTGGGACTAGCCGAGCTCGAATAAAGTGTGTCGCCAGTGTAACTGCTCAGCTCAAGCAGCACCAGCCATGTACAGTACAGTACATCACACAATGCCATAATACAGTACGCACATAACTGCACTAATTTTTTGTTTTCTTGTCGTTTCAGGAAAAACGGTGGCCTGGTGGGAGGTGGGGTGTTGTGTCCAGTCTACTCTGCTTGCACAGTCAAATATACAGTATATAAACAGCAGTAATGATGTACACAAAACCTCTCCTCTCTCAATGAACTACTGTACTGTTCACAGAGGGAGGAACAAGATACAGACGGAAAAAATAATATTTATATATATATTTATTATACATTACAGTATATATTATTAAATAATATTCTTATAAATGTGCATTATTCATGTTTAAAAATGTTTATTCATGTTTTAAAATGTTTTCAAAATGTTTATCCAATTTCAATCTGCCAGAAGAACTTAATAAAGACAGCATTATGTATTATTCATGATTATTTTTATTTTTGTATTTTTTGGTTCCTGGTAAAATAAAATGAATATTTATTCACATTCCTGCTAATCATAATCATTGACAACAACCACACCCCCCCCCCCCCACCCCTTCAGTACACCAATGAATAAGAATGAATGACAAAACAACATTAATCAGTCAATGGTTTTTTTAACTCTCAATTCTCACTATGCTGTGCAAATCAGATTTACATTTCAAAATCGAGAAGGGATTTTCCAAAGCGTTACCGTAAACTACAGTAAGCCTCAAAGGGTTGGAGGGCGGGGGGGGGTGAGTCATGTGCATTAATCAGCTAGCTCCCATGTCTAAAAGGATTAGACAACACGCAGGCAGTGTGAGGCTTTGAAGCTCGGCTATGGACGGATAAAGAACACAATGACTAACTAACTTCAGGAAATTAATGACTCTGTTGAGAGAGGGGGTTAGGTGACTCATGCGCAGTAAGCAGCAAACTTCCATCTCTGAAAGGATTAGAGTACACGCAGGCGCAATGAGCAGAGTCGATAAGAGTTTGTGTGTGCGTGGGGGAGGGATGAAGGATTAGTCGTGCAGCAGTTCAAAGAAATAACATACAGTACAGTACTATACTGTAGAGTACAGTAATTTCAAAAGGCAGTTCATCATAATACTGTAATTTGATCCCTACACCCCCCAAATACAGTACATAAAAAGCACAGACATCAACCATGTGCAGGCAAACGCACAGATTCAATATCGTAATATCAAGATTGTTTTTGCAGGCGTGTGGATAAAATAACAGTTAAGAGTTACAGGCGCATGAGCAGGAATAAACTACAGTAGCTCCCATCCGAAAGAGGATTACACACAGGCGCATACTGTAGAGAGGTGATGCTCTGTGCAAATCAAATTCGAGAAGGGATTTTCCAAAGCGTTGCCGTAAACAAAGCCTCTAAATTCCCATCTCAAAGAGAATTACACGCAGGCGTAAGGATTAAGAACACAATGGCAAGATTCAGAAAATGAACGACTCTGTGGAGAGGGGGGGGGGTTGGGTGACTCATGCGCAGTAAGCAGCTAGGTCCCATCTCAAAGAGAATTTCAAAAGGCAGTTCATCATAATAATACACCCCCAAATACAGTATGTAAAAAGCACACAAATCAACCATGTGTAGTCAAACACACAGTGTCGCAGTCAAAAGCTACAGCACAGATTGAATATCGTAATACAGTAAGACGGTTTTGGCAGGCTTGTGGAAAAAAAAATCTTTTGGTTTGTGGAGAAAAAAAAAATTACAATAACAACACACGTTTAAAGGAATGGTGTGGGAGGGATGTACTGCATTGCACAGAAGATGACACTGTTACAGTACTGTACACGCCTATGCGTGTAATTGTAAATTGTCTCGACAATTTTCAAATGAGACAGACTGTACAACAGCACAGCACTGCAAATGCATGTATACTTTAAATATGCTAATTTACAATTACTGCGCACACACAGACTGTGTACTGACGTAGGCTGAACCACAAAGGTATTAGACTTCCAAGACAACAGCTCGCAAATGCCCCCCTGAGTTTTTACACGGCATTGCAGTATTGCAGACAGCGAGAATAAAATGCTAATATCACGAGTGCGAAAATAACGCAGTTCACTCCGTGCAAAAACGACAAAAAAACGCACCTAACCGGGATAATCAGAAAGCCGCAGATCTAGCCGCCTTAGACTCAGATCGTCCGCCACTGTACTGTTTGGACATTTACAAGAGAAGGAGGTTTTGTGCAGAGTGCTGCAGTTCTGAATAGAGGAGCAGAGGAGTGAAGATTCCCGTTCGTTTGCCAGCCCCGTTGAAGGTTCCGTCTATCTGTGACGACACATCCGGTGACGTCACTACCGGTCCCGTACTTCCGGTTCCGGGAACCGCAACTCACGGAGGAACACGCCGGTGAATCTCTCTCTACACGTGGAGGACAGAACTTACCAGCCTGGTTGGCGCCCATTGCTCTTAACCTTCTGCCGTCTTGTGAGTTATACTCTGTTTTTACTCAACCGGATCGGCATCTCTTGCTATTGTTGTCCAACATTTTATATATTTTATAGTTATATTAAACTAACTTTTATTTTCAGCTTTGCTTTTGTGTGTGTTAGTCTTGTTTGTGTTGTTTTGTAGGTCCTGTGAGTTCATTTCTGTATGAATTATCATAGCTGTGTTGCACTAAATTCTGTTTTTTCGTTTTATGTTCCACTCCCCATGAATGAAGTACCATTCGGTCACTCCAAGACTGAGGAATTGATGACTACCATTCTGGAACTTGAAATATTTCCACTGCATTTCCAGGACCCCACCTCATTGGACATATTAGGCGCCGGTATCTCTCTTTGTTTTTCCTATGTTCTGATTGTACTATCAGATTTCCATCAGGCTGCCTAGCTTCCCATAAGGGCTCACCCCCATATAGGGTTCATTGACTGTCACCTATTTTTCATTAGCGCTATTCTACATCACCTTTTTTCTTGTTATGCGTCTGCAAGGGGCCAAGCTTTATGTATCATGTGTTCAGAAAATCCACAGTGCTATTCATATGCTTCTTTAAGCAAGTGTGTCTTAAGTTGGGTCTTAAAGGTGGATAGAGAGGGTGCTAGTCGGGTACTGAGGGGAAGGGCATTCCAGAGGTGTGGGGCAGTCAGTGAAAAAGGTTTAAGGCGGGAGAGGGCTTTAGATACAAAGGGGGTAGAAAGAAGACATCATTGAGAAGAACGCAAGAGTCTGGATGGTGCATAACGAGAAATTAGAGCTAAGATGTAAGGAGGGGCAGAAGAGTGTAAAGCTTTAAAAGTGAGGAGAATGGAGTGTGAGATGCGGGATTTGATCAGAAGCCAGGAGAGGGATTTCATGAGGGGAGATGCTGAGACAGATCTCGGAAAGAGTAGAGTGATTCTGGCGGCAGCGTGTAGGATATATTGTAGGGGAGACAGGTGAGAGGCAGGAAGGCCGGACAGCAGGAGGTTACAGTAATCAAGACGGGAGAGAATGAGGGCCTGAGTCAGAGTTTTAGCAGTCGAGCAACAGAGGAAAGGGCGTATCTTAGTTATATTGCGGATGAAAAAGTGACAGGTTTTAGAAATGTTTTGAATGTGAGGGGCGAATGTGAGAGAGTAGTCGAGTGTGACCCCTAGGCAGCGTGCTTGGGCTACTGGGTGAATGATCGTAGTTCCAACAGTAATGTGGAAGGAGGTACTAGGGCCAGGTTTGGGAGGAAGTATGAGGAGCTCTGTTTTAGCCATGTTGAGTTTAAGGCGGCGGAGGGCCATCCAGGATGATATAGCAGAGAGACATTCAGAAACTTTGGTTTGTACAGCAGGTGTAAGTTCGGGTGTTGAAAAGTATATTTGTGTGTCGTCAGCATAGAGGTGATAATTAAACCCAAAAGATGTTATTAGGTCACCTAGAGAGAGTGTATATAGAGAAAAGAGAAGAGGTCCCAGGACAGAGCCCTGGTGTACCCCCACAGAGAGATCAATAGAGGAGGAGGAGGTGCTAGCAGAAGAGACACTGAAAGTACGATGGGAGAGGTAGGATGAGATCCAGGATAGAGCTTTGTTCCGAATACCAAGAGTATGGAGAATGTGAAGGAGAAGAGGGTGGTCCACGGTGTCAAACGCTGCAGAAAGGTCGAGTAATATGAGCAGAGTGTAATGACCTCTGTCTTTGGCAGCATGGAGGTCGTCAGTTATTTTAGTGAGGGCTGTTTCCGTGGAGTGAGCAGTGCGGAAGCCAGATTGTAGAAGGTCTAGGAGAGAATAAGTGTTGAGAAAATGGAGCAAGCAAGAGAATACAAGACGTTCAAGGAGTTTAGAGGCAAAAGGCAGGAGGGAGACAGGTCGATAGTTAGAAAGACAGGTAGGGTCAAGCTTGCTGTTTTTGAGTAATGGTATGACTGTTGCATGTTTGAAGGAGGATGGAAAGGTTCCAGAGCAGAGGGAGGAGTTAAAAATGTGTGTGAGCATAGGGATTATAGTAGAAGCAAGAGGTTTTAGGAGATAGGAGGGAATGGGGTCAAGAGGGCAAGTGGTAGAGGGAGAAGAGGCGATCAACAGCGACACATCCTCCTCTGAGACAGTGGAAAAAGAGTCAAGGAAGGTAGGAGGAGAGTTAGGAAGAGGTGCAGGATGGGAGGAAGAAACAGAGGGGATGTTCTGACGTATGGATTCCACCTTTTCCTTAAAATAGTCAGCAAAGTCCTGAGCGGAGATGGAGGAAGGAGAGGCAGCTGAGGGTGGTTTGAGTAGAGTATCAAAGACAGAGAACAGTCGGCGTGGGTTAGACTTGTGCATGTTGATTAGTGAAGAAAAGTAGGCTTGTTTAGCTTGCGAGAGGGCAGAGTTGAAACAGGATAGCATAAATTTGTAGTGAAGGAAGTCTGCGAGAGTATGAAATTTCCTCCAGAGGCGCTCAGAGGAACGAGTGGAGGAACGCAGCATGCGCATGTGGGAATTTAACCAGAGTCTAGGGTTAGAAGGGCGAGTGCGGCAGAGAGAAAGCGGGGCATTTAGATCAAGAGAGGAGGACAAGGCAGAGTTGTAGTTCCTGACCAGGTTGTCAGGGTCTGTAGCAGAGCTGAGAGATGAGAGGGAGGAGTGTAAAGTGGACTCAAAGTCAGGTAAGTGAATAGAGCGAAGGTTTCTGCAAAACCAGGGGGTAGACGGAGGTGGAGAAGGGGAGAAGCAAGATAGAGAGAATGAGATGAGGTGATGGTCAGAGAGAGGAAAAGGGGAAATGGAGAAATCGGAGAGAAGTTTTTAGTGAAAACCAGGTCTAAGTAGTGGCCATCCTTGTGGGTGCTGGCTGCAGTCCACTGTTGAAGGCCAAAAGAAGAGGTTAGAGAAAGAAAGCGGGAAGCCCAAGGGAGAGAGGGGTCATCAATGTGGTAATTGAAGTCCCCAAGGATAAAAACAGGGCAGTCTGAGGAGAGAAAGAAAGAGAGCCAGGATTCAAAGTGAGAAAGGCAGAAGGGGGATGAGTAGAGGTAGGTGGGCGATAGATGACCGCCACGTGGACAGTGAGAGGAGAGAAGATCTGGACTGTGTGAACCTCAAAGGAGGGAAAAGCAAGAGAGGGGGTGTAACAGGGGAGTTATCCCTGTTCAGGTAATGTGCCTCTAATCCAGCAGTGTGGTGGTTAACTGCTGGTAGTCAATTATCCAACACCACCTGCCTGATTAGCTTCAAAGAAAAGCCTGTCTTTTGAGACAGGAAGTGAGATTGTTCCTGAATCTCACACAACTTGTGAGACTGACATGGGGACAGCTGTCTTGAGCATGCCAGATGAAACGGCAGTGCTGCTTTCAAGACACAAGGGAATCTTCTAAACCTGAATGCTGACCAAACCTGAGGAAAAGGTAGCAACCCAGGAAGACTTTCCCTCCAACAACAAGGAACAGATAAGACTTTCATTTATAAGACTTTTTATATCTGTTCATTACATAATATATGTTTGGCGCTGGGAGACATGCTTATCTAAAGGGAGTTGTGGACTGCATAGGATTTCACTAGAAATACTCCCAAGTGAATTGAAGCTTTGTTTACCCCTTGTTTGGATGGTTTCCGGATGTTAAGGAAACAGCCGCAATAAAAGCCTTATTTAATTTCACCATAACCAGTCTCCCTTGCATACCCCTGTGATCGTCCACCTACAGGGGGGAATAGGAAGAGTTCGGTAACGGCAGAGAGAGGAGAGCAGGAGCCCCACGCCTCCACCCCTGCCATCAGGGCGCGAGTGTGGGAGAAGGAAAGGCCACAGTAGGAGAGGGCAGCTTCCAGAGCAGAGTCAGACTGAGTGAGACAGATCTCAGTTATAGCAAAGAGAAGCAGGGAGTGAGAGATAAAGAAGTCATGCACAGAGAGGAACTTGTTAGAAAGGGAGCGAGCATTCCAAAGGGCACAGGAGAAAGGGAGAGAGGAGGGAGGGTGGCAGGGGATGGGTATGAGGTTGGAGGGGTTGACACCAGAAGGAGTAGAAGTTGCATGTGGGAGGCGAGGACGAGAGCAAGTAGAAATAAGGCAGGGACCAGGATTGGGAGAGATATCCCCAGAAGCAAGGAGGAGAAGCATGGAAAGAAAGAGAATGTGTGAGGATGATTTGTAGGGGTGTGTTTTAGTGCAGGGTGTATAGCTGTGTGGTGACAGATGCGCAGGTAAGAAAGGAGTTCGTGTGAACTGAGAAGTGGGGAAGAAAGGAGACATGGAGATATATGAATAGAGTTAGAGACATAAGGAGACTGGTGGAAGGAAGTGCATAATTTGAAAATAAGTGAGGTTACAGCAAATATAAAAAATAAAGGCGGCATCACAGCAATAGTTAAGTGTTGAGATGTGCAGTCTGGGATAGAAGATATCCTCTTTTCCAACGTAGATCAAAAGCAGGAATCAGAAGCAGTAGGTGTTGTCCACTTTTACACTTCTTTTTGAACTTCCTTTTTAAACTTCATATCTACTTGAAACATTTCTACTTAAACGCATATCTGCTTAGAAGCATGGCTGCAGGCAGCAGTGGCTGTTATGAGTTTACTTATATACTTTTAGAAAGTCACCTAAATAGAACTAAATACACAGCAGGGGAGGATATCAGGATAGACAGACAATTTGGAATACAGTATGTTTTTACCTAAATAGAACGAAATACACAGCAGGGGAGGATATCAGGATAGACAGACAATTTGGAATATGTTTTTACCTGAGGAAAGAGAAGAGATGAGATGAGTGATTCAATAGTCTTCCTTTTTAAACTTCATATCTACTTGAAACATTTCTACTTAAAAGCATATCTGCTTAGAAGCATGGCTGCAGGCTTTCTCTGCAGATAGCTAGTCCAAAGCTCTGAGTCACCGCCCTTCCCCCTCACCATGTGCCACAAACTTGCATGAAGTTGCAAGTAACACAGGGAATCCCATTACTGGGGCTGGTTGTATTGAAAGGCTAATCCACATCTGGCTGTATAGGCATTGATACATAAGGTATAAAACACAATACATTATCTTAATAAACTCATATCTCTTGAGAAACCTTATACCTATGAGGGAAATGAGTCTGGGATACTTGGGCTAGGAGCCCAGGAGTCTGGGGGACCCTGTATAACTCCAGGGTAATTCTCGCGTATCCGCAAATAGTGCCTGCAAGCCGGGGAGAATTAGGGGACTACCAGTAACTCGACTCCCCGAACACCTGCAAACAAAACAAATACATTTTTGCCCAAATATCCCACCTAAAACTTATACTCCCAAAGTTTCATGATGCTAGGGCAAAGGGCAGAGGTAAAGCCCCAAAACAGGTAATTTTTTTACTGTACTTTTATATTGTGCATTTGGGCTCTGGAACTTGGAGTCCAACTCCCAACACATCTTTATGTACAAACGGGTACCTAGCTTATACTCCTACAGGGGACAGAATACAGGGCACATCGTACAGGGAAATACAGTAACCCACATTACTGGGCCCAAGAGCTCACATTCTTGACCCATTATACACTGTTTTTAGGGGGAACCAGCCGGGCTTGACCGGTATTATGAATACTTTACACCCTTGACCGTCACACCTCCCCCCTCAAAATTAAGGCTCCAGGATACTCACCTCATCCTGTGGCTTGCTGAGCCAACAAAGTCTTGGGTTTGCAGGGTCAGGGCAGAGATCCTCTGCAGGAAAAAATCCTCCTGGACCCCCTTGACCGTCACATGCTCTCTTCCCTGTTGGCCCCGCCCCCACACTCCTCTGAAGTTAACCGAACCCTAACCCTCTGCTGCCCAGGGCAGACCCGGCCTCCGCTCTCCTCCCCACCGGCAACCTTTGCTCTTCACTTCAACTTTGAAAACCGGGACAGATGGTAAAAACTGGGACATTTTAAAGAATGTTGGGGCACCTGGACAGACCTACAAAAACCGCTACATCTGGTCACCCTATCTAGGACCATTATAATTATACTAGCCATCACGGGTATCGTGACCACATATAGCCATAAATATTTAGGCTAGGTATGACGTATTTAAGTTTTTTATGCAATTTTTATCAATTGCACACTTTCTGTAGCCTCTGCTGTTAATAGCTGAGAGGTTTAGTACCCTAAGTGTGATTTTATATCATCTTGGGATTTTATTTTGATAAAATCCATAAGTGGTAAGCAGGGCCGCCAAAAGGGTGGGTCTGCCGGGTTGGCGTCCCGTGTCAGGAAAAAAAAGCATGTGTCAAAAAAAGAGGGTATCCAATCAGGGCCTTCCTCATGGGCGGGGAGTGGGACGGACTAATAGCAATATAAGCAACTGCACAGGCGGGAGAAGCGTGTTTGAATGTTCCCGACTGTGCAGCTGCTTATTCAAATACAACACACACGTTAAGTACATGCGGTTACCTGTACTGTGATTGTCTGTCTGACTGTTTAACCCTCACTGTTGTGTGTGTCTGTGTACTGTATACTCTGTGTTTTTTGTCTCAGTCTGTGTAGTGTCGTGTCACTCGTGTGTCCGTCTGACTGTTCGTCCCGTCCAAACTTCCCCATCCTTGCTACCTCACCCTCGCCCCCCCCACCGGCACCCATCCTCCGCGCGGGCCTTAACGCGCCCACCGCACGCGGCCCTCCCCAGCCAGGCGACTCCTCCTCAGACACCCCAACCCAGCAGCAGGCTCTACCGGCATCTCCTCGGGCCTAAATTCAGCCTCCTTTGCCCCCTCCCCCTAACCCTGCTACCGGCATCCACCTTCCCCTCCTCCCCCCTACCTGCATACAGCATCATCCTCCTTGATGTGTATATATATATATATATATATATATAGCAGAAAGTAGTCGTGTTAGTCCAGTTGCGATAGTGCAGAATAAATGAGTTATTCAGTATTAGGTGATACCTTTTTTATTGGACTGTAACAGGGGAGTAATCCCTGTTCAAGTAATGTGCCTTTAATCTAGCAGTGTGGTGGTTAACTGCTGGTAGTCAATTAATAAACACCACCTGCTTGATTTAGATTGCTTACAAAAGCCTGTCTGTTGAGACAGGAAGTGACTCCTTAGCTCACTTGTGAGTTGACCTTTGGAGACAGAGCAGTGGTTCTTGAGTCTCCCAAGAGACTGACCAAGAGAACACAGATCTCTGGAGCTGACCTGTCTTGAGCTCTGCCAGAAGACACAGCAGAGCTGATTTCAAGACACAGTGAAAACTACTAAACCTGAAGCTGACACACCCTGAGAGAAGGGAGCTGAACCAGGAACTGAGAAGATTTTCCCTCCAAGAAACAGATAAGACTTTCATTCTTAAGAGACTTCTTATATCTGCTTATTTCATGCTATGTGTTTGGGGCTGGGAGAAAAGCTTGACTAAGGGAGATGTGAATTAATTGCATAGTGTTTCACTAGAAATACTCCCAAGTGAATAGAAGCTTTGTCCCCCCCCCACCCTGTGTTTGGATGGATTTCCTGATGAAAAGGAAAAGGCACAATAAAGCCTTATTATAATTTCACCTTTTAAAAGTCTCCAATTGTGTACCTCTGTGAACGTCCGTCTACATGGACTAACAATTTATGTCATAGGACAAGCTTTCGAGAGCTCTCCTCTCCTTCAGGTCAAGCAATACTGATATACAAAGAAATTTATGGCTAAAACAGTGTAGAGGGAAAAAAAAACATACATACATACATACATACATACATACATACATACATATACATATATATATATATACAGTGTTCGACAATCCTATACATTTACACGCCCGGGG